>NC_092654.1:1515994-1663903 GCF_032118995.1 Asterias amurensis | reverse complement strand
TGGGTGTGAAGTCCTGCGAGTTGTGAAAGAGTAAACCCAAGGATTAGGTGGCAACGTGCCCCTGGTGACAGTGACGTGTAGCCCTCCCCCCCCCCTAAAGTGGCCATTCGCCACATGTGATGTTAGGTGATCTCTCATAAATAATAACAATATAATGCACATGCAAAAATCAGTGCTTGAAAGGGTCCTGGAAGGGACCTGAAAGGGTCCTGGAAGGGACCTGGAAGGGTCCTGAAAGGGACCTGGAAGATACCTGGAAGGGTCCTGGAAGGGGTCTGGAAGGGTCCTGAAAGGGACCTGGAAGGGACCTGGAAGGGACCTGGAAAGGTCCTAAAAGGGACCTGGAAGATACCTGGAAGGGTCCTGGAAGGGGTCTGAAAGGGGTCTGTAAGGTTCCTGGAAGGGTCCCAGAAGGGTCCTGGAAGGGTTCTGGAAGGGTTCTAGAACTAGTGGCGACTGATCAGATAAATCAACTTACCATCGAGGAAGATAATCTGGAAGCCAGCGTTACTGCCGCTGCCGTCACTGGTAAATGTCATCCACAGATCGGCGGAGTCACCACTGAACGGTTGGAGCTGAGAACCGGTGGCATGGATGAAACGCGAGGACAAATTAGCCGGAAGGTTACCGACACCAACATCCACGTAGTCATAACCATCCTCTGAGATAAAAATACAAAAGGGGATTAGAGATGGTCGGACAAACAGGAGTTGAAGTTCGTGGCCGAGCGGATAAGAGCACCAAACTAAAGCACTGGTGTTTCCGTTCAGCAGAGTGTGGGTTTGTGGTACTTGTGTCCTAAAAGCAAAACACTTAACCACTACTGCTTGGTGCTTTGGATATAACGTAAACCTGTAGGTCCTGTGTGTTGTGTAACGCACATAAAAGAACCCAGTGCAAGAGAAGGGGTTCACCCAGGTTTTCATGGTCTGAATCATACTTTCAAATGTAGCTCCACAGACACTTCTCTCTTCTTTGTTTCTTTCTTGTTTATTTATTGTGCATTTTGAAGAGCCTCATATAAAAGCCCAATTATTATATCATTATCTAGAAGACTCACCAATGTCAAAACTGATGATATCAGCGCGTAGAGATCGTCTGGATTCACCAACGATAGTCCAGAAGCAGTAGGTATTATCGTCATAATTTGCAGGGAAGTTTAATGATGACATTGTAACGTTTCCCTTGGTTGGTACAGTTAACGTCAACTCACAATCTGTAGCCAAAAAAAGAGCAAGATTCCAAACAGTGCTTATGAAAATTGTCATATTAGGTGCATTCGATTATCTACCCTGGGTCGTTCCCGGTCTGCCCCTGGTCCAGTCGAATAGCTTTGACGTCATTCCAGGGGCTCACCTCGGTCAGCCCCAAGTGCCCTGCTTGTGGAACGGGTCACTTGGGGCTGGCCCGAGGTGCATGACCTCACCACAAGAGGGTGAGTGATCGTTCGATTAGCTCTTGTCAGGGGCTCACCAGAGAGAGCACAGCGGGGTTGACACAGGGGAAGCTAATCGAACGCACCCTATATATATATTTCAGAAAATAGAATTCGCTGTTGCAAACAACTTACCAACCGAATGGACCAATGGTATAAATGCAAAAAATAGTTAATGGCCTGACGATTCGACCCTAGCAGAGTCTTTCTCGAAGCCTCTTTATTTGATGCATATAATGTGAAGATACACCAAGTGAAAATACTGGCCTTTGACAATTACATGCACCAAAGGTGTCCACTGCCTTTAAAGAATGATTTCAAATATTATTTTACCATTTGCATTTTGAAGTGCAATTGAGAATCCTCTGTCTACGATTGAGCCATCGGTCGTGAACGTAATCCACGCTGTATCCACTCCCAATACGATGTTATCAGGTTGGCTGGGACCAGACAGGGTAGTGTAGACAGATGACTGATCGGTCGGATCCAGACCGGAACCCACCACTAGATTATCATACCTGCAAAGAGATATCAATGATTTAAGTACAAACAATTGTAGTAATAATAATTAGAATAATATTTATTATTTAAACAAAACCTTCCATGTCACAGACATCACAAAGCGTTGTACAATTAAAACCAATAAAAATACAGACAATTTTGTAAACACAGAAGAAATAATAGTTACAACTGAAAAAAACAGCAATGTTAAAACAATAATCAACAATTATGTTATGAAAAGTAATTCTTAAAAAGTTTTTCCAGATAAGATTTAAATTGAGAATGATCGGTCTCCATAATGGGCGCGATCGATTAGCTTCCCTGGGGTGACACCGCGGTGCTCACTCGGGTGAGCCCCTGACAAGAGCTAATCGAACGATCACACACCCTCTCGTGGTGACGTCATGCACCTGGGGCCAGCCCCAAGTGACCCACTCCACAAGCAGGGCACTGGGGGCTGACCCCGGTGAGCCACTGGAATGGCGTCAAAGCTATTCGAACGTACCGGAGGCAGACCGGGGTCGACCCAGGGAAGCTAATCGAATGCACCCATAATTTAGTTTGGGCTACTGGCTGGTTTAAGTATACCACACTGGAGGAAGATGAGCGAAGAGTACGAGTAGTAGATTTCACAACCAATAATTCACTAACGCCCGTTTCAGACAGAGTTGCCCCGAACCAAAATAACTTTTTGTTTCAGACAGGCGGACTTAACATAACATTTACATTGGCTCGGGTCATGACAAATTCAACGTCTGAAACCAAGGCGCTCCAAGGTCGTTCCGAACGACTGCAACAGTCGATCTTTCAACCTAGCGGGTCCAGTCGCTTCTAACTGTTTCAGACGTTGAACTTTTCATGTACTTAATTCAGAATTTGGTTCGGCGCAACTCTCAAGCGCCTGTCTGAAATGGGTGAAGTATAACCTTGGACTATTCCCATAAGAATATTAACTCCTCCCAACTTAGGATGGGTTCAATGTGTCCAAATGGATATGGATACGGAAATTAACTTGTGCTCAGTCCTAAGATTAATCCTAAGCTAGGAAGAGTTTGGTTAAATCGACGGCTGGACACCTACCCTCTCTCCGTTAGGAAATCTTCAAAGATCATTTGGAACCTGCGTCCGGGCACCCCTGTAATGAGCCAAGTGCACTCTGTGTTGTTGTCGTAATTTAACGGGTAGTTTGGCGACCTGATGATCAACTGACCATCCACAGGAACCTGCACACTACCTCCACATGTAGCTTTGGCACCAACGTTTAAGGTCTTGGGTTGGACAACATCCTCTGATAGATAACAAGCAAAAAAATCAAATGACATTTTAGAATATACATCTTGGTTTTACCAATATAGTAGAGTGTCATGGCCGAGCGATTAAGAGCATTGAATTCAAGTTCTGGTTGTGAAGTCACCAGTGTGTGGGTTCGAATCCCGGTCGTGACGCTTGTGTTCTCGAGTAAGATACTTTACTATGATTGCTTCTCTTTACCCAGGGGTATAAATGGGTACCTACGAGGGTAGAGGTTGATATTGTGTAGGAAAAGCCTTCGGAGCGCCAAGGCAGCTTGGGGCTGTATACCCCCCAGGGAGCTGAGAAAGGGATGTTATTGGCCCCAAAAAGCGCATTGAGATTGTTGTTATTATTTTTATTACATACAATGATGTGTGTTAGCTATCGTGTACTTACATGTAGTACTTTCCCGAGTTCTGTGAACAAAATCAAAGCTCTATGAAATTGGCCCCTGTGGGGCAACCCCGGGGAATAAAGTAGTGTGAAAAGGGCCTAGGTGTTTTGTTGCTATAGGCTGGTATGAGATATAGCCTAGTAAGGCGAGGTTGGGGGGTTGGGGTCGGGGTCGTGGGGTGGGGTGGGGTCAGGGTGGGGCCGAGTCGGGGTGGGGTCGGTGAGGAGTGGCAAACTTACTTGGATCAATTCCCTCGATCAGAAAGCTAAATCCATCTCCTGAGTTGGAATAATCCGAGTAGAACGAAATCCACATCATGTTATCGTCGGATGCAAAAGGCTTGGCCGAGACAGCACCGCTGATCTTCTCTATCACCGAGGTCTGATTGGACGGGTTGCTGCCGCTGCCGACATTCAACCAATCGAAACCAGCCTCAACATCGGCTCTCAGGAGGAAGGCTTCCACTATGGTCCCCGGCCCGGACATGAACTGCCAGGTGCAGGACTGGTCGTTGGTGTAACCGTTGGGGTAGTTTGTCGAGTCAAAATGAAGGATGGAGTTGGGCTTGATGTTGTAGGTTCCACCGCAAGGTTTATCACCAGGTATAGCTGAAAACATATCATAACAACGTTAATGAAAAATCAATGTTGCCTTGGGTTTGGTCAATGAATTTAACCAGAGCTCCGATGACCACTGGTATTGTCTTGGTCTTCATTCCCCACATCCTGTAAATCTCGATCTCAAGGTCTTTGAACTTGGACAGCTTTTCTGATACTTTCACAGAGGTTATTAAGCTTTTCACAAGTTTCACAACTTTCAAAACTTCTATGTTTTCATCTCAAAGCGCATAGAAACTTCTCTCTGATTGTGATATGCGCTTTACATAAATGGTTCAATATACAAAAACCGTCACAATTTTCTGTTGTTGTTATAATTATTATTATTATTACTTTCACAGAGGTTATTTAGCTTTTCACAACTTTCAGAACTTTCAAAACTCTTTTACAAATTTCACAGCTTTTCTGTTGTTATTATTGCTATTGTTATTATTGCTATTACTTTCACAGACTAGGTTATTCAGCTTTTCACAACTTTCAAAACTCTTTTACAACTTCCACAGCTTTTCTGTTGTTATTATTATTATTATTATTATTTTAATTAATAACTCCCATCTTCTCTTCTCGAAGTACGGGGAGGATCCCGCCCCTGCCCAGCCTGGAAGAGACCAAGAGGCCAACTTCGCAGCACCTGGGTGGGCCAACTGGAAGCAGACTTTGAGTCCCGGGCTGGGCAGCTGTGGCAATCCGCAGCAGAACGCATTGGTTGGGCGGCTCTACGTCCCCCATGATGGATCAAGAGAATGATGATGATGATGGTCTTCTCTTACCTTGGTCATATTGGGAGTATCTGATGGAGAAGCCATGCCCCTCGGCAACAGCGTCGGACCTAAACTGTAATTCAATCACACTCCCATAACTGAAATAATCCTTCACTGGTCCCCTGCCTGTGGTAAGAACCTGTAAACAAACAAAAATTTTAAACATTTGAAATTTTGTTTGCCAATGAATTTCAAAGCACTGATACTTAAGAATTATGCTGAACATGCCGTACTATATTTGCAGTAGTTGGCCAGCTACTTTATTTTTGTATTTTGTCAATTTTTTTCACAGCTGTAAGGACATTCTTGGGCCAAGAGACCTGGGCCCAATTTCATAGAATAATTATTGTTACATTATCTAGTTACTGAATAACAGTTTCTCGATTTGTGCAATTCATAATCATAGACGTTAACCAAATGTTTGTATGAGAGAGGATGGCTGTTGCCAGTTTGGTGTTTATATCTCCTTTTGGGAGTTTGTCGAGTTTCCCTCAATGGGAAGATCATCTAAACAAACAAACAAACAAGCAAACAAACAAACAAACAAACAAACATCTCCACTCACCACTGGATTCTCGTAATTCTTTGCGGTCACATCAACTTCCCTAATTTCCAGGGAGTCTCCTTCAGAGAGGGCAAAGCTCAGGAATCGTAGTCTAATGCGGGCGTCCGGCCCGACGCTTGACGACAAATCAATCCGATAAGCACAGTCAACAATGCGTGGGTATTCATTGGGGAAGAGTGGAGACGAGAGGTTGCCCACAATATCGGACTGCACATCAATGTTTTCACAGCCTAGGAATAGGAACAAAATTAATGCTAAAGGCAAGAAGATGGGTATTCTGAAGCTACTGGTTCAATCTCAGAGAGATTGGAGAAAATAAAATTTTCAAAGTCGCCAGAATGCTCTGAGATTAATTCTTAGGGAAAAAGGGTGTTCTGAAGCTAGTTGTACAGTCTAAATTTTGTAAATATGTCTGAATTTTGCTTTAAATTCTGGTAGCAACGAACAAGGCCCAGTAGTTTAGTGCACCATAATCAATGTGGGGTCGATTTCACAACGAACTTAGGACTAGTCCTAACTTAGGTCTAGTCCTTGGAGATATTAAAAACTTAAGGCTAGTCCTAAGTTAGGACGAGCAACTCCTCCTAACTCCGAGATAAGACTAGTCTTAACTCTTTGTAAAATCCACCCCAGAACAACTATCCTGGAAGAGTAGTGGTTAACCATGGTGTTAAAAGAGCCAAAAGTTCCAAGGGAACTTCGTAAGATTTGGGGGGAGGTGAAAGTACTCCCAGTGGTGGTTGGAGCGCTTGGCACCATTCTGTAAGCACTAAGGAAACATCTAGATGAAATAGGGACAAAGTGAGGATAGATCCGTTGCAGAATTGGCAGCGCTTTTGGGAACAGCAAGGATCTTGAGAAACACCCTTGAGATCTAAAGGCTTTGGGACGTAGCCTGACTCATGGAGTTACCGGCGCAAAGGAAAATTTTTTTCTTTCTTTTGCATGATTTGATAAGATGAAATAATAATGATAATGAAACTAGAACTTTGAGGTAATTCTTTGTTCTAGATTAATAGAGGGCGCATCCCTCCCTCACTGACCTTCATAAGCTAAAGTGTTGACAACCACTGGTTCACTGGGGCCTGAGTTTCCCATCGCCATCTTGGTCTCAAGATTGAATGAGTATCGAGTCAGCGGCCGTAGATCGTTGATGGTTATCTCGGCCAAACTAGCATCTTCGACCTCCACGGTATAAATGGAGAGGGATGTGGAGTACGTGATCATATAACTCAGGATGTCGCAAGTAAAAGTTGGCGGTATCCAGCTGACAGTTACCGATGTTGAGCTGTCAACGTTGACAGAGAGGTTACGAGCTATCTGTTCTGCTTGGTCAAAATCTTTAATTTTCGTGGGGGGAAAAAGAAACAGCAACATCAAAATATATATTTGGTTTGCAGCAACACAATGTGTATATCTACTTGCTGGGTAGATTATGCTCTTTTGAGAACTTGTCTTGCTTTATATTCTACGAAGGCAAAGTAGATTTTTAGAATTCGGGAGACTTCTCCGTTCTGAAATATTAACTACTACCTGGGCTGAAGGTCGAAAATCATAGTTTTTCGCATTTAACCGCTCGTTCGCCATGGCTGCCCCGCGTCTATGGAATGAGCTTCCCGCCGGTCTGCGAGAATCAATCTCGTTGCCTGTATTCAAAAGCCTCCTGAAGACATTTCTGTTCCCCAACCCATCCTAGTTCGTTTGTTTTTTTCTTTTTGTCCTCGTCTCCTGTAAAGCGCTCTGTTCTCAGTAGAGCGCTAAAATGCTTGGTTTTCTTCTTATTATTATTAATTATTGCACGTACGTACCTTTGGGTGTGATCTCACAGATGTACTGCATGGGACGGTCACACTGCCAATCGTTCCATTCACCGGTCTCTAGTAGCTGAGCACAGTCTTGAACACCCGACAGGTCATTAGGCTGACCAACAGCCCAGTTAGACTGTTGCCAAGGGTTGAAGTCGTTACAGTTGATCGTCTGCCACTGACCTTCCGTACCACGGTCGCTGAACCCTAGAAGCCACGGAAATTAGTGTCAAAATTATTATTATTATTATTTTTTATTATTTTTTTTTTTTTTGTACCAAAAAAAAAAAAATCAAAATACAGGGGGAAAAAACACAACAGCAAGGACAATAAGCCAATGGCACACGCCTGGAATTAAAAAAGTTAACTAAATAACTGTGACTCTGAAGCCATTAAGTATCACGATTCATATGAAGACGATTCGTCTGATGAATCAATCTTAGTTGCAACATCTGGGCCAAATTTCATGGCTCTGCTTACAGCCGAATTCACAAACTTTCAAAAGGAACCAATCGGAAGTCAGATAGACTCCAATATGCAAAATCAACTCACCGATCCACCAATCGCCATCCACGATTCTTCCCATAATGTATTCATCCTCGAGGAGGTCATCGATGATGACGAGGTCTCCACCGCTGACTCCCTGGCAGTCCATTCTGGCTTCGTCCCACGTTGCGAACTTCTTGACAAACTTGTAACAGCTGCCGTTGCGTGCATACTCGTAGTCCCCTGGACAGAATCCAGCTGGGGTTGGAAAAAGTTGAAAAAGTTGGTTGCAGAAAAAATGTAGGTTCTACAAGAGAATTGCATTACATTGTTATTTAACTAACACAAACCAAAAACTTTACTTTTTAATGAGCATATTTCAAGTGGTGTTTGAAGCTTTGCATGGTGTGAATAAGAATTAACTATCAATAGTAAACAAGCATGGTGTAAAATCTCTTTGGGAGAAGTGATGGCTCTGAAGAGCCGGTGGGCTCTGAAAAGAGCCGTAGAGCCGTTGTGGTCTTGACATTTCAATAAGTGTATTCTGCTCTGTTTCAGGATAAGAAAAAAGTTGACTTAAACCATATATCTTTTAATGTAGCGTTAGGTATTTTTTAGATTGTCTATTTTGTTGCTAAAGATTTGTAATGTTTGTTAACTGCGCTTCGATGCCGCTGCTTTTTGCGCTTTATAAATACTGGCTATTATTATTATTATTATTATTATTATTATTATTATTATTATTATTATTATTATTATTATTATTATTATTATTATTATTATTATTATTATTATTATTATTATTATTATTATTATTATTATTATTATTATTATTATTATTATTATTATTATTATTATTATTATTATTATTATTATTATTATTATTATTATTATTATTATTATTATTATTATTATTATTATTATTATTATTATTATTATCTATGTTCACCGTGGAAAATAAGGGTTAAAAAATGGATTTTGATATAGCGCTCTTAACCTCAAATGGGTCCGATAATAGAGGTAAAACATTTTAGCAAGTTAAGAAAAATACCGGACAATTTAAGATAAACAGATTACGATTGCTTAAGAAAACATTTGACTTACTTGTATTGCTAGACAAAGTAACGTTCTGGATCTCACTGAAAGGTAGGATCTGTACAAACGTCTCCGCAGCGATCTGGAAGGAATAACTCTGGCCGGGAGTCAGATCATCCAAGAAAAACTGGTCAGTCTCGGCTCCGTCCAGCGTGAGGGTTTGACGAGGACCATCTCCGATCCTCCACAAGATGGCGTAACCCTTGATGTCGCAGTCGAAGACCGAGGGGACCCATGACAGCTGGATGGAGAAGGGAGTTGGGGATTCCACGCTGAAGTTACTTGGATTAGCGTCCTCAGGAATAAAAACTGTCGACACAAAATTTAAAATTGGAGGATGGAGTTGTCAATTTCCTTTTAAAATGTATTGGGTTTGTTTAACTCTTTCATGAAGTGTTGCTAGCTACCAGTTTAAATCCCTTCAGAAATATCGAGGTAAAACAACCAAAAAAGATCGCAAAGCCATACACTTTTCAGAATGGGGAATAACATTTCAAATGAATCATGTTTTTATGTGGTAGCCCTGAACTGCGTACAGTTGGACGTATTGCAAGATGGAAAAAATATTGAGAGGGGGGCCGATTGCTCTATAACTTGATGCGTCTGGTGACAGTGCCTTCTGCGCTGTCTGTTACTAAGATTGGATCAACCACAGGAAGAATTAAAATATCCAATATATTTTAAATATTTCAATGTCACACTTCAAGGGGTTATGTTCGAGCAAGGCTTTCTTGGAAATAAAAAATGAGGGTTATGATCGAGCAGGGCATTCATTGAGGGATGACGATTAAGAAACAAACATGGCGTGTCATGGCCGAAAGGACCGAATTCAAGCTCTGGTGTTTGATCAGCAGGGTGTGGGTTGGAATCCTGGTCGTGACACTTTCTGCGTAAAATTGGGGTGGTAGTGCTTCCTGCCTTACCGGCCAGGCTTCGAATTGATGATACTCAAGCCTACATCCATATGGACTGTTAAAGGGGTAACCCTGTTTCAGCCCTAGGAGTAGGTGGCAACGGCCTCTGGAACAAAATAATTGTAGCCCACACCTTGAAGTGGCCTTCAGGCCTTGTGTGTCTGGCGACTTGCATAAAAAAAATATATAACAAAAAATGACAAGACAAACGATTGTGGACGGACAAACCTTCAGGTAGTATTTCACAGACGTATGGCATCCTCTGGTCACACGGCTGGTCATTCCAATCTCCAACACTGTTAAACTGGACACAGTCCTCGCTTCCAGTGGGGTCATCTGGTTGACCTACGGCCCACTGAGTGCTCTGCCAGGCGGTCAAACGGCTGCAGTCTGTCCATCTAAATGTACCCTCTTTGGAACGGTCATTTAATCCTAGTTTGTTACAAAATAAAGGCAAGGAGACATTTGTTAGCATTTGATTCCTTTCTTTTAAACTCAAACACCTGCCCACAACATGGCGTCTGCAGGAATATTCATGCTACCAATCCACCAATCACCATCAGTGCTTCTTCATATGAATATTCATTCTCAACTTTCGACCAATCATACACCTCTCTTAATATTCATGCATGAGGTCACAATTCTAACCCAAAATGAGGCCATCGGCGCATGTCGCACCACCACCAGTGCCAGCCACTCAATCCTAGTTGCAGTGGCTGCACTGATGGCCTTGTTTTGGGTTAGAATGGTGACGTCTTGCATGAATAATAAGAGAGGAGTATTACATTCTACAGTCAGGGTGCAGGATTCATGAATATTTACGCTTACCAATCACCAATCACCATCGATGCTTCTTCATATCAATATTCATTCTCAACTTTCGACCAATCATTACATCTTACATACAGGGTGCAGGATTCATGAATATTCATGCTTACCAATCCACCAATCACCACCAGCGGTCTTGTTGAGAATGTAATTTTTCTCGGCATCATCTTCAATGACGGCAAGGTCGCCCCCAGGAGCCCTCTGGCAGTCGGCTCTTGCATCTTCGAATGTCTCCATCTGCGGGCCGAACTTGTAGCAGATGTCATTGTGTCCGGGCTCAAAACCGTCCGGACAGAAGATCACTTCAGGATACAGAAAACATACAAATAATAAACAGTTGTAAAAATGTAAATTCTGTTTTATTAGGGATAACCATTTTTGTCTACACAATATGGTTTGGGCTGAAATAGCTGGCATATATCCAGCAATTTTGGGGTCTAGTGTACCTGGGGAGGTTTGGTGTACCCGCATTTGGGGTCTGGAGACCCCCTTGTAAGGGCCTGGTATACCCAATTTTGGGGGCTTGATACACCCACTTCTCAGGGTCTGGTAAACCTGCTTTTGGGGGTTTGGTGTACCCACCGTTTTGTGTTCAGTGTCCGGTTTGCCAAAAAAACATTTGGTAGCAAGCACAAAATAGAAACAGTCGATTTGGGCTGTGGCATCAATTTACAATGTGCCGTGTATTTTTTATTAATGGATAAGCCTGGCGCCTAGTGCAACTAGTGTCGAAGTCGTGACTACCATTTATTCAACAACTCGTTTAGTCGTGCCGCAATGACTACTACAGTAATAGTCGCGACTACCTGCTTGGTGAACGAATTGTGCCGCTCATCACAACTATTTACAATCAGACATCAGTGACTTCAATCCTTTCAGCACGAATTTTACTAGTTTGTGCCTGCAGTAAACAACATGCCACAACAAGCATCTTGGGAATTAAAAATTAGTCGCGACTAGTGTCAAAGTCAGAACTATTTGAGGCATGACTAGTCGAGTAGTAAATTTCACTAGTCGCCCAGGCTTTAATGGAGTGCGAGTATAATCACCTGTCACATTAGAAGTTTGTACAAGAACTGGCTGAACGAACGGCAGAGGTCCCTCGGCGGTTTCAGCAGCGACGCTGACGGAGTACGTCGTAAGCGCCATCAGGCCATCGATCCTCACCGTGGTCATGTCGCCCCCGACGACAGTGACCATAGACGCCATGGAAGCGTTTGAGGCGGACTGTTCCATCCAGCTGACAGTGTATCCGAGAACGTCACAATCGTACGTTGAGGGCCTCCACTGAACCTCAATCACGGCCTTCGACAGAGCAGTGGCTGTGAGGTTGTTGGGGTTGACATCTTCTGGTTCAAAATCTAGACAAACAAGAAAATTGACGGTTGATTTGAAGGAAAACACAGCAGGGCCCAGTTTCATAAAGCTGCTTAAGCACAAAAAGGTGCTACATGTACATGTGAGAACAACAAATAATGCTTACTAAAATAAGATTACCGGCCAAACTACCATGTTACATACACCATTTGTGATTAGTATCCTACTCATTTCTGCTAAGCATAGAGAGCTATTAAGTACTAATTTCTGCTTAAGCAGCTCTATGAAAATGGGCCCAGAGGCGCTTATCAGTCGGAATTCCAATCCAAAACCCTAGAGCAGGGCCCAATCTTATGCCTACCACCGAATTCTGCACTTATGACCACCATTCTCCGCTTACTGTACAAGTGCCAAATTTCTGCGCTAGCTGCTCAAGCGAAGAATGCCTAAGTACGTGGAGTGCGAACGCCAAAGGTTAAGACTATACATGTAAGCTATATAAGACTTTGAAATTATTATTATTATTATTAAAACTCCCCTGCTAACCCATGAAATGCGCTATATACGTAAGCGCAAATATCCCTACTTCCGTTAGCGCTGATTCTTAGCTTACAGTCAGCAAGCCCCTGAAATTTGGCCCTGAAGTCTTAACCACTTGACCGGAGTGGTAAACTCTTATTTTATCCACCTACCTAGCTGGATGATTTTACAGATGTATTGAACTGGTCTGTTACAGTCCCAATCGTTCCATCGTCCATTCTCCAGAAGCTGCCCACAGTCCTCGTTATCGGTCCTGTTGTCCGGTTGACCGTCAGCCCACTGGTCACTCTGCCACTGATTCAGGTCGGAGCAGTCTGTCCACCTAAAACGTCCTTCTGTCGATCGGTCATTCAGCCCTGAAAAGGATTTGTAAAGTAGAGGAAAGACATTGGTTTTGGAAGAGTATAGTTAGATAAGACTTAAGGCTATGCATGGTGGAGAAAAACTAAGTAAGTAAGGTTTCCCATAAGCCTTTTTGAGGTATGGCGGACGTGATACACGCGCGTCACACGCCGCGACTGATGCCACGTTCACCATGTTGTGGTCATTAGGTTTACGTATAAACGCTGCGTCGCCTAAAATGCGCACTTCACTGAATAACATACGTTCTATTTCTATGGTCAATACGCACAAATTTACCACAACTTTACAGTGTTGTAGCATTGTGGCCGCCATACCTCAAAAAGGCTTATGACACCATGTCCAAATCTATTTTGTGAGTAGTGATGGCTCCGAGCAGAGCTGGGTTTTTCTGCTTGACGCTTCAGTCAGTGTGAGCTGTGCTTGGGCCAGTTATAACAAGTTGTCCACAACTCAAACTCTTATAAAACCAGAGCTGCTTAAGCAAAACAAGTAGCTAAGCATAACAACATTTCAACATCGCTTACCAGTGTTAGGCTACCAGCCAAACTACCACATCAAGTACAATTTGTGACTGGTATCCTGCTCATTTCTGTTAAGCAGAAAATTGTTAAGCACTATTTTCTGCTTATTAAGCAGCGTAATGAAACTAGCCCAGGACCCACATAAAGCTGCTTCAGCACAAAAAGTAGCAAAGCACAAAACAATTATGCTTACCAGAGTAAGGTTACCAGCCAAAATACCATTTCGCATGTAAAAATGTTTGACTGGTATCCTGCTCATTTCTGCTAAGCAGAAAAAACTTAAGCAATATTTTCTGCGTAAGCAGCTTAGGCCCAGACGCTTAAGGTTTTTACATTGAGCAGTGACTCACCGATCCACCAATCGCTACCGCCCGTCAGGTTGAGTACCATATTCAGCTCCGACTCGTTATCAATGATAGCGAGGTCGGCTCCAGGGGTCAAACGACAGTCTGCCCTGGCCTCTTCCCAAGACAGCAGCTGCCGGCCGAACTTGAAGCAAGCTCCATCCACGTAGACAAAGCCAGTTGTACACCCTTCACACATAAAAAAGGAGTGAGAAAATGAGAACACTGCTGCAGCTGTTTTCACGAAACGCTAGGATTAATTTCGAGTTAGGATGAACACCTCGTCCTAAGCTTTGAATGGGTTTAATGCGTCCTAACGTCTTCGTATACAGAACTGACCTCATCCTAAGTCCTCGGATTAATCCTAATTTAGGTAGAGTTTGGTGAAATCTACGGCTGGTTACATAAAATGCAGGATTTATGGTTCCTGTGGATCTACGTCATGGTGTACAACTAACAGTGAAGAAAACTGTGATTTGCATAAACATTACATCTTGCATTGTTAAGGCATCGGAGTGTGGGTTTGGGTCTCGGTCATAACACTTCTAAACTGGATCTGAATAAATATTCTCAACGCTCTACAGCCAAATGAGAACAGAAGACGATGACAAAATTTCAGTTTTAGATGTTGGAGAAAAAACCCACAGAATTAATCCAGGGAAAACCCACGCAGTCAGGTAGGGACTGAAAACCCAATCCACATAGTGCCCCCGGTGGGATTTGAACAGCGGGTCCTAGAGGTGGAAGGCAATGAAAGACACCGCTACACCAACCTGACCATCCTTGAGCAAGATTGCTTTAATTGCTCCACTTCACCCAGGGGTATAAATTGGTACCTGAGGTTAAGTGTAGAGGTTGATATTGCATTTGAAAAAGCCTCTGGAGCGCCTTAGCAGCTCGGGGATGTATACACCCCAGAGAGCTGAGAAAAATTACAGGACTGTTATTGGCCCAATGACAAGGGCACTATTGTAAAGCGCACTAATACGTTGATTGTAAAACACGCTATATAAGAACTAGTTACTATTATTATTATTAATAGTAGTTTACTTTACACAATCAAAGTTTTCTACTCACTATCTTCATAAGCTATTTCCGTCATTGCAAAAATTGACTTTGCAGTTCTGTAAGATGATAGTCCATAGGAGAATGTATCGATGACAAACTCAAAGAGGTAGTTGGTTTCGGCCATGAGGCCGGACACTTCAACGCTGGTGGCCTGAGGGTCAGTGACGTCGAGGTAGACAAACTGATCCAAGGCCGCGGTGGTATTGTAACGAATCTGGTAGCCCCGAAGATCGCATCCAACCTGGGAGAGACGCCACGAGAGAAGGATGGTGGACGGGGAGGTGGCTGTTCCACGGATGAGGTTTGGCTTGGCATCCGAGTACGTGTAAGCTGAAGTAAAGTCACAAGATAACCAATTGAGATCATTATGCAGGCATTTTGGGGAGAATTTCTTAGTCAATATGGCCCTTTAGGGGGTTTGACCGGTGTTCCTGGTTTGGTTGGCAGCATGTTGCGCCACAACACCTTGTAACCCATTACATAATGCTAAGGATTAGGTCTCATAATTCAAGCATAGGCCCTTTTCGAAATGATGGCTTCGGCTTTGGATCTGGCTCAGGCCAGCTTGGCCCCGCCGGTTGTTTTACAATTTGCACGAGCTTTGGGTATACGCGCTCAGGGTTTCAGACGAGTGAACGGAGCATCCAGCCGAATCCAAAGCCAAAGTCTTAGTTTCAAAAAGGGCCTATGTCCCACATACCTTGGAGGAAATACTGTATGTTACAGCGCCAGGAGTGTCACTGAGTACAGCGCCAGGAGTGTCACTGAGTGACGGATATGCGCGCTATATAAGAAGCCACTTCCATTATTATTATTATTATTATTTACAAAGCCACGACTCGGACCCCGTCGTAATTTGTTAGAGATATCAAATAGTAAACCACAAGGGAAACCGACTAAATTTTAAATGGTTTGGGGGTTGAACAAAGACAAATTGACCGAGTGTGATTTGAACCAACAAGCTACAGATTAACATGCCGGTGCTCTACCAACTGAGCTATCTAGCCTATGTTGGCGGTCTCCCTATTTTGTCAATATCTTTGCCAATATAGTGCTAATTAGCTCAGTCTGTTTCAGGAGGTTGTTGGTTCAAATCCCGCTCTAGTCAATTTACTGGATGCCTATGCCTGAGACCAAGCTTAAGCCGTGGTGTTCAAAATGGCCGCTATGACAACGATTTTTACCTTTCTTAGTTGTTTCACAAACGAACATCATCGAGGCGCTGCAGTTACCGTCGTTGAGAAGACCTGAACTTCCCACCAGCATTCCGCAATCGTTAACCATGGAGTCGACGCCTCGGGAGCCATTCACCCAGTTTGAATCGGCCCAGACAGTGCTAGCCTGGCAATCAACCCAGCTCCATTGTCCCTCGACGGATTGATCATACCATCCTAACCAGAACCAAAAAAACAAAAAACAAAACAGATGTAATCCAGGCTAGGAAAGTCATTTTTTTAACAGAACTTTCCAAATGCGCCATATTTTTGACCATGTGAGGGCGCTCTCAACCATATTGTATCACTTCGGGGGGTATATTCATTCATACCCGATTCGGTTATTGAAGACTGGAAAACATTACCACCATATACATCATATCCATCACGGACAATAAGACTTTTAAAGGAGCCATTACAATCCACCTCTAAAGCAACCTAAATTTTTGACGCAACAAAAGTGACAGAACGCTGATTAAAACTTCTAGTGAGAGCGCCCTAACAGGGTAAAAAATACGGGGCATTACATAATTTTTCTTTGAAAATATCATCCCCACATTATGACCCATAACTGACAAAAGAAAACCATATGCAGCAAAAGCAAAAGCAAATCTTTTTAGGGTGAAAGTTCAAAGGTTGATGAGTCACTTACCCACCCACCAGTCCCCGCTGATATTTGCGCTCTTAGCGGCGATGTAGTCGAACTCTGCCTGGTCATTAATGACCAACAAATCTCCATCCGAAACTCCATAGCATTCATCTCTTGCATCTTCCCAACTGGCTGGGGCCAGGGAAAACTTGTAGCATGTCTCCCCATCGTTTCCAACCTCATAACCCTCAGGGCAGTAAACTGAAACAAATTAAATTTTGATAATTCACCATAATTTATATTGATCAGTAATACACAATAGTTATGAATAAGCAGTAAGTTCGACATCAATTAGGTTTAGGTGAAGCCCAGGCTTTTGCGACTTGACATATTGACAGACACACAACAAAAAATAACATCTCAATGCACTTTGCATTACTGCCCTGGTCATTAGGGCAACAACATTCCTTTAATCTTTTTTCAGCTCCCTGGGGAGTATACAGCCACGGGCTGCTATGGTGCTCCATAGGCTTTTTCGGGTTTTTTCATACACAATATCAATAATAATAATAATATCGAACAGCGCACCTACCTACCAAACAAGGTACTCAAGGCGCTGAGTATATATTCAAACTTTCAGAAAGATAGGTAATTGAAGTGATGATTTGTTTTCTTTTTAAGACCCAATTATCAACCTCTACTCTCGTAGGTACCCATTTATACCCCTGGGTGAAGAGAAGCAATTATAGTAAGGTATCTTGCTCAAGGACACAAGTGTCATGATCGGGATTCGAACCAACACTTCAATTACTTAATAACCAGCATTCTAATTTGGTTCTCTTAACAACTCCGCCATGACACCCTTATCACAAATAAATAATGCCACCCCTTAAATAGTTTTAAACAATCATAAAATCTGAATAAAATGTTTGCAGTTTTACTTGATACTTACAGATTTCTTCATAGTTGAGAGAGAATCCTGTTGCTACATTGGAACCATCTGAGACAAAACGCAGAGAAACGCCATTGAAGGTACTTATAAGCTCATCGGGCATAACGTTACCACTCAATTCCTGAAAAAAAAGTACCATCATTGTTATTTCTACTTCTATTTCTATAATAATAATAACAATACGAACAAGTTTTTATATAGCCCTGTTCACACTTGTACAGGCTGTCTAAAAGCACTTCCAACATTGTTACCCCTGGTCACTGGGCTTTAAATCATTCCTTAAACCATCTCAGCATAAACCATTTGCTTGGTCCTTTCGATGGGACGTAAAGCCATGGGTCCCACGTGTTGTGTAATACGTGTTATATAACCCAGTGCACTTTCATCGCCCAGGTCTTCCTGGTTTGATTGGCTGCATATTGCGCCACAACACCTTGTGAAGATTACATATATATAATTGACGCTACTCGGGCCGAACTCGGCTCAAGACGTTGTGACCACGGGTTTGTCCAATGTTAGAAATTAGTCTGTGCCATCGAGGCAGATCCAGAGCAGCTTGAATAGCTTGATCGTATTGTAGGCCGATGGCGTTGAGGTCGTCTATAAGCTGTGATATGTAGGTGCAGCGGAAGCTTCCACCCTGTCGAAAGGGTTCAGATGGCTGGTTTTGTGGATTTACGAAAGAAGCGAGAGGCACCTCATGTCTCCGAAGAGCATGGCCGATCAAACGAAGACAACTTCTCAGCAGGGTTGTTGTGGCAGGTGTTATGCATGTGCGAGAGTACAAGTCTTTGTTGGACAGCCGTACTGGTAAGTGCACACCGAGGCTGTAACGCATGAGAGCACGGTGAGACGCGTCGAGATTCTTGGCCATGGTGTCGGTGATCGCTAGAGCTTCACAGCTGTACAAAAGCACTGTCTCGACTGTGGACTTGAAGAGCTGCATTTACATGGTGCTATATTATGGAAAAGGTCTAATACTTTAAAAGGTAGCTTTGCAATATCTTCCAAGAAAAATGTTCTGAGCGCTTTGAAGGGCCCACCAGGAGTGTTAAAGCGCATATAAAAGTACTCAGTACAAAAGAGTGAAAGTTGTAGATCCAATCTCTTTAAGAAGGAGTGTTTTTGTCTTTTTTAAGATCGACACTCCTCCTAAAAGAGATTTACGCATGATCGACCCCCAAGTTGTAATAGTAACAGTTACTTTTCAAATGGGTTGAAAAAGGCTTCTAAAAGGTAAATGGAATTATAAATTGATCGTCAAAAATGAAAGACTTACATAGTAAGGAGACCACTCCGGGTCTTGGGGTTCGAGTCCCCCAATGAGCAACTTATCAAAGCCTTCTTCCGTCTCAAATTTATTGAAGGTTAGTTTGAGGTTGTATCCACCACGAGCTTGTACAATCCATTGACAATCGGCATTGCTTGGGTAGGGTGCTGGGTAACCAGGCGACACGACGGTACCCTGTTTTTCCAGCAGAGTTGTGATGCCGCACAAAAAATCTGGCAAGGAAAAAAAAAAAAAAATCGTTAGTGGATATATTTATCACAATAATATGTTGCCAAAAAATACGCTCAAAATTCTTGAGGGAAAAAAAATCAATACAAAAATCAAATTTGTGAGACCATCGTAAATGGATATATCACAACAATAGGTATTGTTCTTACCATAAAAAGGTTACCAGCCACAACAGTGCCTGTATACTGCTTAGTTTTGCTAAGAAGAAAAGTGTTAACCAATATTTTCTGCAAAAAGGCACTGGACACCTTTGTTAATTGTCAAAGACCAGTATTCTCACCAGGTGTATCCCAACATATGTACCAAATAATAAATCTGCGAAAATTTTGACTCTATTGGTCATCGAAATTGCACGAGAATAGTGAAATAAGGAACACCCTTATTGCACATTAATTTTTGTGCTTTCAGGTCTGAAGTCTTTTATTTTTTTGCGTGAAAAATTACCTCTTTCTCAAAAACTCTGTTATTTCAGAGAGAGCCGATTCTCCTAATTGTTTTTTACTATCAACAGCTCTTCATTGCTCGTTCCCAATTAAGTTTTTATGCTAACCATTATTTTGAGTAATTTTCCAAGTTTCCAGTGCCTTTAAGCAACTCTATGAAATTGGGCCTTAGTAATTATTCAGAACCTATCGGCTACCTGCAACTTCACTAGTAAGTAACTATTGCGGTTTCCACTGTGGGTAAATTTTAGTTATTTGAGCTAAGCATTTTGCTAAGCAACCAAGCTTACCTTCACTGAATGTCATAGAGAATCCTTGATCAGTATTTGAGCCATCACTGGTAAACGTGACCCACAAGGTATTCGTAAGTGTGTTGAACTCCTCGGTAGCCATGCTGCCTGACATCGTCTTGATACGTGAACTTGGGTCGGCTGGATTTGCCCCGGTGCCTACCTCAACGACATCATACACCGCTTCTACACAACAAACAATAAAGATAATAAAGGAGCATTTAAAAAGCGCCTTATATCCAATAAATTGCACAATCGCGTGTAAGAACACCATACAATATTAAGTTGTTATACAAAATTCTGAATGGATGTGTATGGCACTACGGTACCAGGGTCTGCTCATCTGGAGGTTGCTATACAAAGCTTGCCCCGAATCATTTGACATAGCAACTGTCTCTGTAGTCTGAGGAATTCAAATGTAAGCGGTAACTGGTGACCGATGCAAGTCATTGTACCAGACATTATTCAAATCTAACTCACAAATGGCTGATTTACAGACAACCAGCGTAAAAAAAAGAATAAGTTCACACCTGAATGTTCACATATTAATTTTTCTTGGGGATCGAAAAAGACATCGTTTGACAATTTACTCCAGTGCTACCAAAGTGGTCCTGTAGCATGCACTGCTTGCCTCAAAGTTGCCCGTAAAAGTTGCCTCATGTGACACTGCCCTCACAATCACTTATGTGTTTGTAGTTGATGGGCACCTCTGAAAAATAGTGTTTCACTGAGAGGTTTCCCCAGGGTAAAGGCCCGGTCACACAGGACGAGAATGATAAAAATGCACGCCCTCGATCGAGGGCGTGCATTTTTATTGTTGTCACTTTCATTCTCATTATATCAAGGCCTGTGTGATCGGGCCTTAAAGCCATTGGACCCTTTCGGTAAACAGTATTGTCCAAGGCCCACACTTTGTGTATCACAACTTCTATATCAAATAACAAACCTGTGAAAATTTGGGCTTAATCAGTCATCGGAGTCGGGAGAGAATAACGGGAAAACCCACCCTTGTATCCGCGCATTTCGCCGTGTCATGACATGTGTTTAAAATAAATCCGTAATTCTCGTTAACGAGAATTGATATTGTTTTACTGTTTTCTCAAAAAGTAAAGCATTTCATAGAATAATATTTTAAGAGAAGTATTTCACCACTACCTTCTGTAAACCCTGTAAGTTATTTGTAAATCTGTGAACTTTTTTTTTTTTTTCTGTACCGAAATGGTCCAATGGCTTTAAATACGAAATAAATAAATCAATATGAAGTTCAAGTTGCAGAGATTTGATTTTGTTTTTACCTGTTGCGAAGCTTGTTATATTGCCGCTGATGTAGCGATCGGTCCGCCCGTAAATAACCCACTGACAATAGAAGTTGTCGACGTAGCTCTCGACGGAAACTGTTACGGTCGGGTTGGACTCATTTATGTACAGCACACCTCCACAATCTTGAGATACAAAGTTAATAATAATAGTAATAATATTGAAGTCTTATATAGAGCACGTATCTACCAAACAAGGTACTCAAGGCGCTGAGTATAAACAAACTTTCAGAAAGATAGGTTATTGCAGTGATGAATTCTGAGACCCAATTATGTCAGCAGCCACAGCCAGGAACACCGGGGCGAACCCCTTCTCTTTTGTGCACAAGTGCACTTGGTTCTTTTACATGCGTTACACAACACATGGGACCAACGTCGAAGGACGAGGCAATGGTAAAGTGTCTTGCTTAAGGACACAAGTGCCACGGCTCGCGATTCGAACCCACACTCTGCTGATCAGAAACACCAGAGTTTGAACTCGGTGCTCTTAACCGCTCGGCCACGACACTTCCACTTGAGATTAACATATAATTTATGTCAGTGACTCATTAACTGGCGAGGTGATGCAGTCCTCTTTATGCTCAACATGTTGTTTGGGTTTACGGTTTACAGTTACAGTTAGTCAATAAGGTGTGTGTGACAACATCTAGCCCATTTTATTTATTTATTTTTTGTTATGAGGTATTGCCAAACTCACACAAGCTTGTATACGCCTGCATCCATAAACCTCCTATTGTCCCTCTTTTGTTTATACACTAACTTTTTTGCAACAGCTCTCATCGGTTTTGTACATCCGTGGACCTTTCCTGAACCAATGACCCTATTGACCCCTTGCATGGGTGTCACACGCGGCGACTGATGCCACGCTCACCATGTTGGTGGGCAGTTAGGTTTACGTGTATTAACACCGCATCGCCTAAAACGCGCACTTCACTGCATAACGCACAGCATACTCATTGCATAGAGTTATATATGAAAATGCACAGTGAAATTGCCCACCAGTATGGCGCATTCAAGATTTTTCTGATGATGACGCCAGGTGAAATGGGTCAATTGTCCTCTTTTGTTAAAGGTCCCGGTTTGAATGTGTATACCTACTATTTTAATAAAGGTACTCATTTTGCAAGCTGTCCACAAAAAATAATCTACACTAAGAACAGTAGAGTGACGTCACAGAAATAGTTTAAGAATGACATACCTGCTGGTTGTTCCAGAGTAGCATAAACCCCTGTGTCTACTATGTCAGAATCACTGCGGAATCTCAGCCAAACCTGGTCAGACTCTAAGGTGAGAGGATCGCCAGGGCCACTACCCGTCAAGCTCAAGAAACGGGACGATGCATCGGAAGGATCGTCACCATTACCGATATCCAGAAAGTCATAACTATTCCAAGAAAAAAAAAAGTATGTTTAAATTATTTATTTGTAGGGTGTCATTGCCGAGTGGTAAAGAGCAACGAATTCAAGTTCAAGTGGTTAAGTCATTGGGGTGTGGGTTTGAATCCCGGTCATGACACTTGTGTCCTTGAGCAAGATACTTTACTATAACTGCTTCTCTGAACATGGATAACAAGAAAAATGGATTGGCAACCAGTGACAGGGAAAAGGAAAAGAGGTAGACAGAGAAGAAGATGGAGAGATGACATCAGGGTTTATGCAGAAACAAAACAGACCAGAACTGCAAGAAATAGAAATGAATGGCATTGACATGAGGAGGGCTCCATCTTACACTAGATGAACACAGCCTCAATGATGATTTGGGTACTTTTTGTAAACACAAAACACACTGTCCACATATTTACATTAAACTTACACCGTTTGAAGATAATGGTAGTAGAAAATTTACTTGCTGAGGTGCTGTAAGTTTTTGAGAAATGAGTAAAACAACGTCACGAAAACACATTGTACATGCTAAAATAATTTGTGTGACTTGTTTTACTTATTTCTCAAAAACTACAGCACCTCAGCAAGTAATATTTTCAGGGAAGATTTCTACCATTATTGTCTTCAAACTGTGTGAGTTTAATGTAAATCTGTTAAAATTGTAATTTGTGTCCAACAAAAAGTACCCAGACCCTTTAACAGTGAAGTTCATCCATAATTGTACATACCCCTCTACTAAAGAAAAGACGACGGGATTGAAATTGATTCTCAGGCCAGTCACACCAGTGATGATCCATTCACACACTGTATCGCTGTCGTATGGAGTGGCAGGAAAGTTGGGTGTCGACAGCATTACCGAACCTGTGAATGTGCAAAACAGTTTTCAAGCCTAAGATTCTCAAAATTATTATTATTATTTTGGGTTTTTTAATCCCTAAAAAATAGAAATGAAGACAGGAAAACAATCTCAAAATGTAAATAAGAAAACTGGAGGATGGTCACTTTATACAAATTCTCCTTCAACCTCCCCCCCCCCCCCAAGAAAAAAACCACGACAAACACAACAACATGCAAACAAGGAACAAACATCAAAGACATTAAAATAGCAAAAATTAATTACTATAGGCCCATTGAACAATGCGCAGCGCGCATACACGCGCGTCCCCTGTTAGCCATTTTGGGGGTCAAAATTTTCACAAAAGGATGGTACACGTGTTTACGAACCAATGTGCGTAAACATGTGTACCATCCTTTTGTGCATGCTTTGACCCCCCAAAATGGCAGACAGGAGACGTGCGGGCAAGTGCACTGCGCATTGTGCAATGGGTCTGTAAGTAATATCATACCTCCTTGCTGAATGGTCATGTTTGAACCACACGTTGCACTTGGTAATGGCGTCACAGAACTCACAGCTATGTCATCTAGAAATAAGACATGGAAAAGAAAAAAAATATTAACCAACAAAAGTGACAGTCATTTCCAAAAGAAAATAATGTGAACAAGTTAAAATTAAATTTTGATAAATAATAATAATAATAATAAATTATGCTTAAAAAGCGCCTTACATCAACAACTGGACCCCACATCAACAACTGGACCCCAAGGCGCTGTATAAATTAATATAGCACCAAACAAGATGAGGAATAATCCAAAGATCATAACAAGATTAAAATTTAAACCACAAAAATGGACCAGCCAATAATTAAAACTACACACCACGAAAGTTAAAAAGTTATAGAATAGAAGTCAATGATACTCTTCACTCCACAGAGCATTGTTTGGTTGAATACAATTCACTTATTTGTCAATAAAAACATGTGTATGGAGATCTAGCAGTAAAAAAATGCCTTCCCTTCATATTGAAATCATCACAAATTTGCTTGGAGAAACAAATTTATCCTACAGCAAACTTACCAAAAAATAGTTTATGAAATTCAATTCAATCTAAAGGCAGTGGACACTATTGGTAATTACTCAAAATAATTATTGCCATAAAACCTTACTTGGTAACGATTAATGGGGAGAGGTTGATAGTATAAAACATTGTGAGAAACGGCTCCCTCTGAATTGACGTAGTTTTTTATTCGAGAAAGAAGTAATTTTCCACGAATTTGATTTCAAGACCTCAGATTTAGAATTTGAGGTCATGAAATCAAGCATCTGAAAGCACACAACTTCGTGTAAACAAGGTGTTTTTTTTTTCATTATTATCTCGCAACTTCGACGACCAATTGAGCTCAAGTTTTCACAGGTTTGCAAGTGGGAAGTCCACAAGTGGGAAGACTGGTCTTTGACAATTACCAATAGTGTCCACTGTCTTTAATAGATCATTTGTTTCCACATTTGCTCATGGGGGCATCATCCTAAAAGCCGAGGCTTGTGATGTTCATCAATACAAAACAAAACAGGACCTGACCCAACCCAAAGGGCGTCTCAAAGCGCTTCCACAGTATTACCCCTGGTCACTGGGCCTTAATTTATTCCTTAAACCATCTCAGCTCCCTCGGGAGTATACAGCCCATGCTGCCAAATATGTAGCGCACTAAGCTAATCAATCACAAGAACCATCTCTGTCCTCGCATGTACCCATTTACCCCTGGGTGGAGAGAAGCAATTATAGTAAAATGTCTTGCTCAAGGACACAAGTGTCACGACCGGGATTCGAACCCACACTCTGCTGAACAAAAAACACCAGAGCTTGAGTTCGGTGCTCTTATCCACTCGGCCATGATACCTCATAATTACAACACGCTTTTTGACCCTACTTTTGAAGACACCACAGGTTTTTTCTTTAAGTATTTTTTTTTTTTTAAACCTACCTGGCACTTCGTACAGCATGACAGAAAACCCACTGGCAGCATTTGAGTAATCACTCTCAAATAACACCCACATTTCGTTGGAGTCCGAAAACAACGGAACCTCCAAACTGGACATCATGCCGGACATCCTCTCAAGCCTCGTTTCAAATCGCAGGCTGCCGTCGTTTCCATTTCCGAACTCAAGGAAGTCGTAGTTCTCCTCGGTGTCCAGGAGGAGAATCTCGGCGGCTATTTTGGTTCCAGGGGTCGAGGTGACAGTCCAGAAGTAGAGGGAATAGTCGCTGTATGCCGAGGGAAAGTCCACGGAGCGAAGCAAAGTTGGTTTGCCTGGCTTGAGTGCGACTGATTGCAGAGGCCCCTTAGAAGGAAACACTGAATAAAAAATAATAATACAAAAGGGGAGGGTTAGTCTTTTTGTGATAAGTTTCAACCTAAAATCTCACTTAAAGACACTGGACGCTATTGGTTATTACTCAAAATAGTTATTAGCATAAAACCTTACTTGGTAACGAGTAATGGGGAGAGGTTGAAAGTATGAAACATTGTGAGAAACGGCTCCCTCTGAAAGTGACGTACTTTTCGAGAAAGAAGTAATTTTCCATGAATTTGATTTTGAGACCTCAGAATTAGATTTTGAGGTCTCTAAATCAAGCATCTGAAAGCACACAACTTGTGCGTCAAGGGTGTTTTTTCTTCCATTATTCTTTCGCAACTTCGACGACCAATTGTTTGTTATTTTTTGCAAATGTTGAGATACAACAAGTGAGAAAACTGGTCCTCGACAATTACCAATAGTGTCCAGTCTTTAAGCAACTCAATATTATTGAATTTTTTTTTTAAATCTTTCAAGAAACTCACCTCTATTTGTTTCTGTGTAGAAAATAAAAAACCCAGTGTTGTTGTTGTTGTTGTTTACAGATGTGAAGTTAAGCTGCAGTGTGTTCCCGACGCTGTAGTAATCTTTGGGCAACCCACCATCTTGTAAGAACTGTGAATTGAAATAATGTATGGGTTTTTTCAAGGTAACATTTTTTAATTAATGATTAAAAAAGAAAAACAATGTTGGTGTGGCTGAAAAAATACCCAGGAAGACAGAATTAGCTGATTGCAAACTGCTTACCAACCAAAAGGATCTATGGTTTACATGTAAATGAAAAATATAGCTAATGGCCTTACGCTTCAACCTTAAAGGAACACGTTGCCTTGGATCGGACGAGTTGGTCTATAAAAAGCGTTGAAACCATTTGTTATGAAATGCATATGGTTAGAAAGATGTTTTAAAAGTAGAATATAATGATCCAAACAAGTATCACTCAAAATTGCGAACTAACGCGGTCGACCATTATTGACTCCCATAAATGGCCGACTGTGTTAGTCAACGAGGTAAAAAGAAAACCACGCAATTTCAAGGCATGTTTGTGTGGATCATTGTATTCTACCTTTAAAACATCTTTCCAACCATATGCATTTTATAAAAAAGGGTTACAAACGCTTTTTATAGACCAACTCGTCCAATCCAAGGCAACGTGTTCCTTTATTAATAATAATAATATTCAGTTTTTATATAGCGCTTTATACACCATGCCTCAAAGCGCTTCCAACATTATTACCCCTGGTCACTGGGCCATTTCATTCCTTAAACCATCTCAGCTTCCTCGGGAGTATACAGCCTGGGCCGCCAGATATGTAGCCCACTAAGCTAAACCAACCACAAGAACCATCCCTGCCCTCACAGGTACTCATTTACCCCTGGGTGGCGAGAAGCAATTATAGTAAAATGTCTTGCTCAGGGACACAAGTTTCACGACCGGGATTCAAACCCACACTCTGCTGAACAGAAACACAAGAGCTCGGGTTTGGTACTCTTATCCGCTCGGCCATGACACCCCACAACCTTAGCAGAGTCATTCTCATTTCTCTGGGTTCTACTTAGGACTGCTTTGGTTTACAGAGAACAGGACAACAAAATGGCGGCAACAAAATTTACAATCTTACCAGTGCGTCATTCTTTCCAGAATCTGTTACCACTAGACTATCGTCATCTCCAAGATCAAAACTCTCAAAGTCCAGACGTATTATACTGCCCTGACTGACCGTAATGAGGAAGGATTGACAGTCATAATCTTGCGGGTAGGGGTCCGGATAGCCTGGTGAAGACAGGTTTCCTGACTCCCCAGCTAGATTAACCGTTGTAAAACATCCTGGAAGCAGAAAGAAACAAAGTTTACATGGAAGTTGATCTAAAAGCCTGGTCACACAAGCTCCGATAACAAAAAGGAAAAGGGGAACGTTAAAAATGCACGCCCCCGATTGGTTGAGTAAGCATGTGCGTATTCTGTGTGAAACAATTCAACCAGTAGAATGCATTCTCTTTGCGTCGTTATTATTATCGTTATTTGCTATCGCTGCAGTGTGACTCTGCCTTTACATGGGATTTGAGACATTGCATGGTGAGGTATCAATGTATATTTATCAATGTTTGCGGTAACACCATGTGAGTATCTACTTGCCAGGTAGAGTTTGTTCTTTAGAGAACCGTGACGGTTCAACCATCTTGCCATTTATATTCTACTACCGCGGAGTAGATTTTTCTGATTTTTTCGGAGACTTCGCAGTTCTGAAAAGAACTGTCATACTTTTTAACTACTACCTAGGCGTTAGGTAGAAAATCAGCTGGGACTACTACTTTAGCTTAGAGGTTCTTCACTACCATCCAGTAAGTTCCTATAATAGGTCTCAGCGTTTTGACTAGCTTACTCTAGTCATCGCCAGGAGACTGAAGAGATAAGAGAGAAGTGGGCCTATTTATGGGGTTCAGAGGTTTTAGTGTAGAGTCAGTCAATGCTCTGGTTCTCCTCCTAAAAGGACACCTGTGGTTGGTTGCCATTAACTTTCAGAGTCATTACTAAACATACACAGATCCCAAAGGTCTCTGGTTTGAATCCAGTCTGAGGCAATTGTGTGGAATTCTTCCTGACGTTGGAAGCCACTTAGGTATACACTGAGTGCAAAAATTAATCCACTCAAAGTTATCTGAACACTTTTAGCTTAAAAAGATAAGATAACAGCTGGCAACATTGCATATTGCAATCAGTTTGTACAATAATCAGGGAGGCATTTAGAATTACATTCAACATAGTGGGGAAACATTAAGACCAATGAAGAAATCAATCTGCAGCAATCAAGTTAAAAACGAGAAGTCCATCCACTAAGCGCAATAGACAGATCCATTAGGCTCTGCCCACGACGCACGTGTGAGCAAGAACACGTGAGGCTCTCCAATGCCTTTCTGCACAACTCTGCCGCGCGCGCCAAGATATGTCGGACCTTAGTGTCGGACCTTAGTGTCGGACCTTCGTTGCGCTGTGATTGGTCAATACGCAATGGGGCGGAGCTTAATGGATTGGTCTATTGTAGTCAGTCAATCCCCCCCCCATCCAAGTGAGTAGTTAATAAGCAGGACATTTCTTTTCACAACTCAGTATGTAGGTAGATTATGCTCTTTATAAGAAATTATTCTCAGTATATATTCACACTCTAGATTTTTCGGAAATCGAAGACTTCTGTACTACCGCGGAAAAGATTTTCAGAATTTGGGGGATTTCTCATCAGAACTGTCTTGCTTTTTTAACCATTACCTAGGCGGAAGGTAGAAAATGGGCCGGGACTACTAATTTCACTTAGTGGATCAAAGGGGACTTCTTGTTATTAACTTCACTACCGCAGAGTGAGTTCTTAATTGGTCTCAAAGTTTCAACCAGCTTGCTCTAGTCATTATTATAACACACCTCTTGCTTTTTCTGTACTCTTGTTGGCTGAAACAGGGTCACGTGGGATGAACTATTATAGTCTGGTGATCGCGCACGCGTGTTTTGCGGGAACTAGTTCCCGAGCGGGCACTAGTCTTTGAAAATAGTGCCTGGTTACAGCGCCATCTCTTGACTTGAACCGTGAATAGCAACTAGAAAACATCCTTTCTTTTCAAGATTTCTGTTTTTATTTCACATTTAAGACCGAGCGGTGTTATAAAACACAAATTGACTGGCATAATTCGGTAACTAGTGTACGTCTATTCCCCCTTGGGCCTGTGAGTGACCAGAAGAGGGGCCTATTTCCCTCGGCTTTCGGCCTCGGGATATAGGTCCCTCTTCTGGTCACTCAAAGTCCCTTGGGGGAATAGACATCGATAGTTACCTCATTGCCAGTCAATACTAATCAACAGCCTCATTGAACATAATCTCTTTGGCAGCAAACATGTGACATTATGAAGCTATTTATAGAGAACGTACTGATTTTTATCAATCATGTGACAATGATTATCGCATCAAGCTTCATGCAGAGTCCAAAATGGCGGCTGCAGCACTGGCTGTGGCTGCTTGTGGCTAAGGGTGTTGCTATGGGCTTCAATGCATCACGTAGACTTGGTTCCAAGTCTTTGATCATGGCTTTTAGTCGTCCTGGCTGTGGCTGCTTGTGGCTATAAGGGTGTTGATGTGGGCTTCAATGCATCACGTAGACTTGGTTCCAAGTCTTTGATCGTGGCTTTTAGTCGTCCTGGCTGTGGCTGTATGTGGCTAAGGGTGTCACTATGGGTTTCACCCATGTTATTAATTAATAGTCGGTTTTTATATAGCGCTTTATACACCCGAAGTGCGTCTCGATTGAAGCGCTTCCACATTATTACCCCTGGTCACTGGGCCATAAAACATCTGTTTAATCATCGCAGCTCCCTGGGGAGTATACAGCCGGTTTTGCGAGTTACCGTGCTCCAAGCTAATCATTCACATAAACCAGCTCTGCCTTCACAGGTACCCATTTACCCCTGGGTAGAGAGAAGCTAATGGTTAAGTGTCTTGCTCAGGGGCACCAGTGTCACGACCGGGATTCGAACCCACACTCTGCTGAACAGAAACACAAGAGCTGGAGTTCGGTGCTCTTATTTTAACCACTCAGCCACGAACAAGTCGCAGCCACAATTCGGACATGGCTTAGTCATCCCATGAAGGAATTATGCACCAATTATTAACAAAATAGTAACTGCTTATCAGCTGATTTTTTTTTTATCACTAAAATGGACATCGGCTTAAAAGATTTATGGACAACTGGTCAAAGATCACTGTTGGCAAAACATTTTTGTGAACTCATGCAGCCGAGTTTTCTTATCGGCAAACAAAATTAAGTAACCAAATTTAGTTAAGGCGGGGGAGGCTCTTATCATAAATTTTATTAAACATTGTAGACCGTTGTCAAGCCATAATGGGTTCCCCAGAGTGCAGTCATAAAGTTTTAATTGTTTTAATCCCATAAAAATATAGATATGATACAATAAAACTAAGCCTTGGGTACATTGTTGGTAGATATGTGTGCTATATAAGACTTCGATATTGATATGATTATTATTATTAAACTAGCCTGTGAAAATTTCATTTCAAAAGGTGGTTATGTTTTTGAGATATTGCCGAAAAATCTGGACCGATTATGTCAATGCAGGAAGAATATCCGTAATTTGAATACACAATCTGACAGCAACGATTCTCACATTCAAATTTGGATGCATAAAAATTGTTATCTTCAAAATGAAATGGGTGCATGTATACCTTCCCTTTCATAAAGTTGTTCCACTATTTTCTAGGCTACTATTTTCCAAAGACCAAATATCTTACTCGCCAAAAAGAGATCAAAATCACTTTTTCGTTGACCATTTGGTGTACAATGGTTTCCAATGTAATAGAAAGGAGTTTTCCCTTCATCAATTAAGGGAAAACTTCTCTTGACAAAAAAACACCCAAATCATTTCTTATAAATCAGTTATGTTATCAAACTTAAATGCAAACAAAGAAATTTCTTCAAGTTATATTATTCAAAAGAGTTCACAAAAAGTTTGAACACCATTTACACGCATCAATTTATCAATCAATTTTAACTGAGTGGTATTTTTTTTTTGACTAGAACAGTTTAACTTTTCTAAACTTATTTTATCATCATTTGAATTATCACAGAAAATCGTAGTGATTCAAGAAATTGTAGTGTTTAAAGGCACTGGACACCTTTTGTAACATATGCGTAAAATAACAAATCTGTGAAAATTTGGACTCAACTGGTCATTGAAGTTGCAAGCGAAAAATGAAAGAAAAGTTCTATTGACCCACAATGCCAAAGAAGTAGTCCCGGCGGAATTCATTTCCCCGGCCCAAGTAGTAGCTAATAAGAAGGACAGTTCTTTTCAGGAAAAGTTCTTTTTAGTTAAACTGTATGGATTTTAATGCTGGCTTTTATCCACAATTTGTCCCTTTGATTACAACTATTTGTGTAAGTCACATTTTTTTTGGTTAAGTGCTGGTTGATTGTTTGTTGTATTGATTGTTTGTAATACTTGCTCATTATCTATTGTGTAATTTAATTGTTTAACCTTTAGCTCTTTTTAAGGAAATTTTTATACTGTACATGTTCTAGGGCAATTCAACCATATTGGTTGTCATACAGTTTATTTCTTTGTAATGTTTTTTATGAAATAAACCAATAAATATAATATATAAATATAACTAAGTGGTCTCCCTAATTCCTAAAATCTAATCTGCGACAGGAGAACAAAATAGCAAAAAAAGTTTGCAAAGAAGAAAATCTGCACAGCGAAGTAGAAATATGCTTATATAAATGTTGTTAACACAACCAAAATAGGAAGATTTTTTTCACATACCTGTAACTTTTGATGTTCCGACGATGAAAAGTAGCAAGAGACACGCCGATGAGGCACGTAGCGTACCCATTGCAGTGAAGATAATGCAGCGGTTCTTCACACAATCCTGTGTCATCCACTACCAGCACCGTTTCTGACGACCACCTTATCCTCAAATCCCACCAAAGGATTAAGACATCCAAAGTCCTCCTGTTAGATAAGCCCATACCCTGCCTTGACAACTCAGAAACCCTCATCGTCCAATCAGCAGTCGGAATCTAGATGCATCTGGGTTGAAACCTCTAAGCTGCTCTGTGATTGGCTGGGTAGATTCGAAGAATGTGAACTTCCTGATGAGCAGTATTTACTCATCGATGATAACTTATATTCCTTGGATACTCTTTGTTTGTACTTTATAACAGTATTAATGTTATCAGATATAATCTGTAGATTGTGTAATTCTAGTGACAATACATCCGCGTACCAGTTTACTTATCTACTTATAAAACAAACCACAAATTATAAACTTTAATCTGAAATTGACAGGATCAATTCGGAATGACGAAGAGCTATACAATTAATGATAAGCTAATTTTTAATTGATGAAACTGTTTCCTTGCCACTTTTCTTTTCTTTTAGGGGGGCGGGGGGCGCGCAGGTACCAACCACATCTCTGACCTCTGCTTTTAGAAACGGAAATATCCTTCTCTGGGTTTTATTTCCAAAGTCTTGAATCACATCCCACCCCTGGATGTAAAACAATTCGAAAATCGATCTTTTCTGCCCATAAACAAGCCTGTTTTTGTTACGTTGTTGATTTTAAACTCGACATTCGTCAACAAGGTCGAATAATGGCTGATAATTCCAACTTATCTACAACCCCCCACCCCCATCCCCCCACCCCCCCCCCTCTTACTCAGACCCACATGCTGATAAAGATGGGCGTCATCTATTATCCAATGTAATTATCAAACAAACACTTTATGTTATTTTAAGTAAGCTCAAAGAGAAACCTGTACTGGGCTGTGAGGGTCACCTGAAATCCCTGAACCAACCCCCCCCCCAACCACCCCCGTCCCGGATATGTAACGATAAGTTGGGTATTTTCAGTCTTTAAGCACACAACTTACATAAATATAACTATGTGATACTACAATGGGGCATGGCTTCAGTGCTTTCAGGGCTCAAATGGACCACATGCCCAAGGCCAATCTGGGGTCGAAATTGCCACTAGCCCGCTAGCCCAGGACTACCAGATCTACAGCCAGGCTACTCATTTTTCCAACTTGATAGCCCGGTGGGCTAGTGGAAAAATAATGCGAAAATCAACGTCACAAACAATAATAAACTGTGCTGATGGTACTGGTAAATAAAATGTAGAATACAATACTTTCGGTGACCAATTTGTGCCGTGACTCCAGACGTAGTGTGTTTTCTGGCTGCCGAAATCTCAACAGGGCTGGCTACTAAAAATTCTGGGTTACTAGCCCTGCTGACTACCATGAAAATACACTTAATTTCGACCCCTGCCAGTGGTTTTAGTGTCTCTAAATGGTTTAGGGGCTTTAAATTGGGGCTTTGTCTCTAAATGGTTTTGGGGGGCTTTAGGAATGGAATAAATTTAACCGTTAATGAATCATCTTGTACCTTTCTGCATTTGGAAAAAAAAATTAAAAATCAAATCGTTCAAACTATTTTAAAGTTTGGTAATCTTCCATCTGAAAGACGAAATAATATTATCTTTGTAATTTTATATACTTTATTTATTATGTTTTCCTTCTTGAAAAATTGTTTTTTGTTTAATTTTTCATTCCCCAAGAAAATTTTTGCATCAGACAGGTTTGGCATTTCTGGAATGGAGGACTTAATTATTTCCACTCAAAATAACTCACAACATAAATATTGTTTACTTAGAAAAAATTATTTCAACCAGTGTTATTATCTCTGTGTATATTCTAATAAAAATATAAAAATATAATCACCAAAGATAAACAATTAAAGGTTTTAAAGCCATTATACACTTTCGGTAAACAGTATTGTCCAAGTCCCACACTTCATATCACATCTTATATATAAAATAACAATCCTTTTAGGCTCAATCGGACATCGGAGTCGGGAGAAAATAACGGGAAAACCCACTCCTGTTTTCGCGCGTTTCGCCGTGTCATGACATGTGTTTATAACAAATCCGTAATTCTCGCTAACGAGAATTTATATTGTTTTGCTGTTTTCTCAAAAAGTAAAGCATTTCATGGACTAATATTTCAAGAGAAGTCTTTCACCATTACCTTCTGTAAACCCTGTAAATTATATGTAAATCTCTGAACTTTTTTTTTGTTTTCTGTACCGAAAGGGTCCAATGGCTTTAAGCTGACGTACAAGCATAAAAATAAACACTTTGAGAAGGACAATCAAATTGACCAGAGCAGGATTTGGGACTGCAAAAAAAAAAAAAAAAAATATAACCAAAAAATATATAAAATACAAAAAATTACAATTTGCTACATGAACCTTACTTGACACTTTGTGTCAATAAAATATACATTATATATTTTCACTACGTTCTGTGCATCTATGTTTTGGTTTAAGGACTGAAATAACCGGTCCAATGACTGGGGAAATGATGTTCATATACCATGAATGTCATACAAATCTTTTATTATTATTCAAAGTCTGAAGAGTCGTTGCATCAGATCAACTTCAACTTCAACTCGCAATTGTTTTACTGTTCTTTCTAAAGCTCATAATTTGTGAAGCTTGTTCTAGAACATGTAGAAACAGTGATAGAATGAATTTTGTGACTTCTGACAAATAATTTAAAGTTCTCTCTTAATATCTCTTCAGTCTCCTGACGATGACTAGAGCTAGTCGAAACATTGAGACCAATTCAAGAACTGACTCTGCGGACGTGCAGTTAATTACGATCCTATAAGCTAAAGTAGTAGTTCCAGTCAATTATCTATTTGTTCCGCCCGTGTAATAGTTAAAAGGCAGGACAGTTCTTTTCAGAACTGAGAAGCTTCCCGAACATCCGATAAATCTACTCCGCGATAGTGGAATAAAGAAAGACACGTTCTCCTAGAACAAACTCTACCTGGCAAGTAGATACACACATGGTGTTACCGCAAACCAAATATATATTGATACCTCACCACGCAATGCCTCAAATCCTATAATTTAAAGTTCATCGTGAACTACATTAAATTTTTGTATGATCCCTTCTTTAACGAGATGTTTGTACCAGACGTGTTCTGGTGACGGATCGTAGTCCAAGGCCTCCGCGAATTTCAAGACCGAGGCTTCGGCCTTTTCATCGACCATTTCTGCCGTAATTTGTTCAACTCCGTCCCCGAATGTATCAAGAATCTGAAATTTTAATATAATAAAAAAATATTTTCTTTGAGGGAGATTTTTTTTTCCCCTGATGAATTGGTCCACAAAAGTTCTATAATTTAATTCGTCAGACAAACTATTTGGTGGGACTGAAAACCCAATCCACATGAAAGGCTTCGGTTTGAGGTGGGATTCTAACCGGGGTCCACAGAGGTGAAAGGCAGGGAAAGAAACCACTGAGCCAACCTGATCCCAAAATGAGAGTAAATATGAGAACGCCTCTCTGTATCTGGAAAGGATTTCTTTAGTTTGACATGATGTTATCTTTTTGACGTCTTCGGTTTAAACGATTTTGAAACATTTTGCAGATCAAGTTTCAGGCCATGACATGAATCCCTTCTCACTGTGAATGAAGATTTATGTCCTATAATTTTTCTGTACAAATTTCAGCTTCATTAGTCGTCAAGTTTTTGAGAAAAAAAAGAGACAATCACAGAGCAATGGTTTTTTTAGGAGATTCGCGTTAATATGTTGTACCCGAGACGAAAATTATTTTTGTAACGTTTTTTTTACTCATTTCTCAAACAATACAGCACCTCAACAAGTAATATTTTAAGGGAAGCTTTCTATCTTTATCTTCAAACCATGCAAGTTTAATGTAAATCTGTGGACATAGTGTTCTGTGTCAGACAAAAACTACCCAAACCCTCTAAGGAAACACTACAAAATGTTCCACTCCACAAGGTATTGGTTCTTCGATGTTGAATGAGAGAAAATCAAAGTGAACTTACCTCATTGCCCACAGCGGTCGTCCCACCAATAACTTCCACATAATGTTGAAGAAAATCACTTCTTTTAAAGGTTCTGTCTTTACTTCGTTTTAACAAGACACGATACAACAACCTGAAGGTTGAAAAAGCCAGTTTTTAAGAAGGGGAAGCATAAAACACTTATTGCTCAAAAATATAATAATAATACTAATAATAATAACTAGTTTTTATAAAACAATGTCTCAATGCGCTTTACATTAGTGCCCTGCTCATTTGGGCCAATAACATTTCTTTAATCTTTCCCAGCTCCCTGGGGAGTATACAGCCCTGAGCTCCCTGTAAGGCGCTTGTGGCTTTATCATACACAATACCAACCTCTACCCTCGCAGGTACCCATTTATACCCCTGGGTGAAGAGAAGCAATTATTGTAAAGTATCTTGCTCAAGGACACAAGTGTCATGACCGGGATTCAAACCCACACCCCAATGACTTAACCACCAGAACTTGAACTCGGCCATGACACCCTACAAAATATAACACTGGCGGCCATTTTGAACAGCGCCCTCTAGTGTACTCACCTGATGTCATCGGGGTCGACGTAGGAATATTCATACTGATCTGTATCGGAAGGTTCTAGAATATCAATGGAGCTGACAATCTCCTTGAGTCGTTCAATGGAGTAGCTGTTCAACTCTTCCAGTGTGATGAACCCTCGGTTGGAAGGATCCATTGATTGCTGGACCTATAGCCGAGAAACGGATTTCATGGCATTACTTTTCTTTTCGATATTGTACGACAGGTAGAGCGCGCTCAATCGAGCGCGCTGTTACGGAACACTGTTGTACAATAGCGAACATTCCATCAATTCATATAAATTGGGGGTTCTTACACACTAGATGACACACTCGGTTGAGCAACATATTCCAAACTGATTATATATTGATCATTCCTGTTATGGAAACACTGTGACTTCCCGATGAATCCCAAAGGACGTGTCACTGTTTCTTACAACTAACCAGTTAAAATCCCAACTTCCTAGGTTTCCCAAGTCATCATGATAGTTCCCGTTATGGAAACACTGTGACTTCCCAATGAATCCCAAAAGGACGTGTCACTGTTTCTTACAACTAACCAGTTAAAATCCCAACTTCCTAGGTTTCCCAAGTCATCATGATAGATCCTGTTATGGAAACACTGTGACTTCCCAATGAATCCCAAAAGGACGTGTCACTGTTTCTTACAACTAACCAGTTAAAATCCCAACTTCCTAGGTTTCCCAAGTCATCATGATAGTTCCCGTTATTGAAACACTGTGACTTCCAAAATAAATCCCAAAAGAAGTGTCACCATTCCCAATTCCTTAGGTTTCCCATTTTATATTGTACATTACTTTTATGGCAACACTTACTGAGTTCTGCATTCGTTGATACACTTCCAAGTTGTAATTTTCACCCTGGTGAAAATAAAATAAACCATTAGACTGCATAAACCCTTCAAGGTATATATTAATTTATGGTAAAAATTGAATCATTACTTCAAAGTTAAAATTATTACACTCACAGTTAAGAATTTCTTGACAAAGCTCTCAATCCATATTTTGCCATTCCTGTCGGCCAGTGTTCGCAGAACCGTCCTGTTGAAGCAAAATGAACCAGGAAACAAAGCCATCATCAATTGCCCAAAAGGAAACATAAAAACAATAACATGCATTCTGGCTTGTGCTTCTAGGGGCTCCAGAGACGTTATGGCCATATCACAGAAGGCAATTTACAGGCAACCAGCTCCACTCAATCTTCAACAAGAAGAAATTTTAAAATTTCAGATAGTTTCTGGATAGGAGGACAGTCATGACACTTGTGTCCTCGAGCTAGACACTTAACTATAATTGCTTCTCTTCACTCAGGAGAAAATGTGTACCTGCGAGGGCAGAGATGGTTCTTGTGATTGATTCGGCTTCGTGCGTTTCATACTTGGCAGCACAGTCTGTGTACTACCTAAGGAGCTGAGATGATTTAAGGAATAAAATAAATGACCAAGCGACCTGTATATTAATAAATTGAGTTATCTGCTCCTTGGTATCATTCAGAAATATTTGTACCACAAGGATTTAAATTTGTCCAGTTATTTATTCCAAGAAAAGCGTTCGCCACTCACCAAGGTGACCCTGGTTCGATACCTGGCCAGGACCATATGCGATTTAAGTTGTGCGTTGGTTCTCGGCTGTGCCACAATGGTTTTCCAGACCATTCAGTTTTCCTCCCTCGGGAAAAATTAAACACTTTTAATCTCTGGCTGTGCTTCGTGGTCACAATGGGTTGATGAGGGTGGCTGCCAAAAAGCGCCCTTGCATGCCTGCTTCTCTTAGCTCGAGTAGGGATGATTATCCTCCCAAAGTATTATTATTATTATAAAAAATATTATAAATATTATTACCTGAACATATAGATATCCATTGAGCTCTTAACAATGTCTCCGATTCCGCTATACCTCCAGAGGATGTTGACGTCACTGGCCGGCTTGTAGTCCGCAGGCTGGGCGTCGTCGCATCCATCAGCGTCAAATTCATAGTAGTGAGAGAACCAGATCGACACTGCCGCATTCATGTAGCCATTGGAACGAACTTGATGCATGTAACCTGAAGGACCAGAGAAAACGAGGGCACTTTTTAAATAATTATCACGCATCTGAGATTGAAATTTTTTGTGTGGAATAAAAAGTTATATTTTTGTCCATAACTGCAATAACTTCTAACCACTAAGTTGTTTAGACCAATTTAAGAACTGACTCCACGGTAGTGCAGTTAATAAAGATCCTATAAGCTAAAGTAGTGTAATTTTATATACCTTCCGCCCGGGTAGTAGTTAAAAAAGCAGGACAGTTCTTTTCAGAACTGAGAAGTCTCCCGAACATCTGATAAAATCTACTCTGCGGTAGTAGAATAAAGAAAGACAGTTCTCGAAGAACAAAATCTACCTGGCAAGTAGATACACACATAGTGTTACCGCAAACCAAATATATATTGATACCTCACCATGCAATGCCTCAAATCCTAGGCACTAAGTTTTTATTGCGGTAATTTTTCAAATTTTTAATTTTTAATTTTTTCCAATAATGAATGAATGCATACCGCTTGGCATATAGATGCAATCTCCTTTGTCCAGGATGACCCGAGCGTACTCCACATTCCTCATCTTTGGATATTTCTTTAAGTTCACGTTATCCACCTCAATGTCGGAGTATCCTCCAAACTCATACATGGAGTTTTCAGAAATGTAAAGTGAAGCCTTCTGCAGGAGGCCATGACAAAAAACAAATAGTATACTTAAAACTCAACATTATGATAGCATTCCGATCCTAAAAACCCCAGTTATTATGGGTGCGTTCGTTGGGTCAACCCCGGTCTGCCCCAGTACGTTCGAATAGCTTTGGCGGGGCTCACCCGGGTCAGCCCCCAGTGCCCTGCTTGTGGAGTGGGTCATTTGGGGGGTGACCTGAGGTGCATGCCGTCACCACGAGAGGGCGGGTGTGATCGTTCAATTAGCTCTTGTCAGGGGCTCACCCGAGTGAGCACTGCTGGGTCAGCCCAGGGAAGCTAATCGAACGCACCAATAGATGTAGTTGCCAGGGATATGTGGTGGTGCTTTCGACTGATCTTCCTTGAGAGAACTTGAATGAGAGATGGACAAGGATGGGCAAATCTCACCATGATTCCGACCTCAGTTGACTAAACAGAAAGAAAGATGATAAACTTTGATGACTGCTACACTGAAATCGATATCATACAAACCTGTTTGGGGTCGATGACAATCCACTGCTTGGTGCCGTTAAACACGCAATGCACAGAGCTATAAGGATCCCGATGGAGCAGCGTCTTGCCGCCTCTAGCACTCAGAAATAACTGAACTTCCTGAAATAAAAAACCCCAAAATCAGAAATTTTATAAACAATTTCTGGGCAGGTCATTAATTAAAGGATTCGATTATGTTATCTTATCCATATGCTATGTACAAATTTGTAGAAGAATTATGAAAATTAGACTGTGCGTTCTGAGTGAACCCATCAAGTCTAGTCAAATCCAGGGACAAGACTTTGCAGGATTTATTTGAAGTTAAAGTTGCAATTTTGAAATTAAAAATGCTGACTTTAAACTTATATATTTGGTTTGCGGTATAACACCTTGTGTGTATCTACTTGCCATGTAGAGTTTGTTCTTTAGAGAACCGTCTTGCTTTATTCTCAGTTATGAAAAGAACTGTCCTGCTATCTTTAACTACTACCTGGGCGGAAGGTAACAAATTGGCCGGGACTACTACTTTAGGTTTTAGTAGATCGTTATTAACTGCACTACCACAGAGTGAGTTCTTAATTGGTCTCATCGTTCGACTTGCTCTAGTCATCATCAGGAGACTGAAAAAATATGAGAAATGTGGGCCTATATTTATAGGGGTTCAAACCCCTATGGACCTACAAACTGGGCCTATTTATTTACAAAATCATTCACAACAATGCTCCAGAATACCTCATCAACCTCATCCACCCATACACCTCAGCACACACCAGACTGCGTTCTAATGAGCTCAAGATGCTTCATCAGCCCAGAACTTCTACTCTTTAGGGGCAACAGGTCCTTTATTGTAGCATCAGCCCGGGTGTGGAACCAACTCCCACTGACTGTCAAATCATCTCCATCCATCACAACATTCAAGACAAACTTAAAATCTAACTTGTCTTCCTCCTCAAGAGCCATGAGCGCCTTCTTTAGGCGGATACCGGCGCTATACTAAGTATTCTACTTTATTATTATTATTGTTTAAACTTACTTGAATACTTCTGGAAAAGGAGCCACAAGTTAAGCAAGGGAGAATGGCAATATCTGGTTCCATCGGTGCTGGAATAACAGTAATCACATAGGAGTCTGAGGTTTGGTAGTTTTTCAAGAAGTTCTCCACAGTGTCACGGCCAACACCGCCAGCTCCAACTGGTACCACGTTCGCTGCTTCGTCCCTGGGAAAGATAAATTGACAACCAAAAATTGTTATTAAGCGTGGGAGACTAGTCGCACCTTAAGTTTGCAAATACGACACTAGTCCAGACTAATTTTTAATTTCAAAGATGCATTGTGGCATATTGTGTGCCGCAGGCGCCAAATAGTAAAAATCGTGATGAAAGGATTGAAGGATTGTGTCACTGTTTTTGTTATTATGATTCGTTAGTAAATTTTGTTGATAGCAGGAAGTAGCGACTCTTTTTGTAGTAGTCCTGGTGGCACGACTAATCGAGTAGTTGAATAACGATAGTCCTGACTTGACTAAGCAATCAATAGTCGCAACTTCGACACTAGTCGCAAAGGGTTATCTGTAGCCACCAATTCAGACACTGCCCAAATTACCTTGATTCCATCCGCACTGTCAAGTTGCCGTATGTTTTCGTCAGATACTCCTCAGTCCAAAGATGAAACGATCTCGAATGTTTAGCAGCCCCACGGAAAATGACCGGCTGGTACCGGCTGACATAGCGCCTGTGGAACTCTACAGGGCCTGGTACTACTTTCAACTCATCTAAAAATACGCTTGGCTCACGGTGCGAACCGAGCGGTGCCTCTGCATTTGGATCATAAAAGATGTCTTTGTTGAAGTTCGGAGGGATTTGCTGTTGCGTCAACTCAATGAAAAATATTGGAACGATGATGAGCAGATCCAGACAACAGAGGGGGTATGCTTTGCAGATCATTTTGGTGAGAGTTCACTGGTGGTACATGCAGGGAGGAAAGAGGTTAAATTGGTTTGGATTAGAAAGTAACCAAAATGATGTTATCATATTTTCTTAAACTAGGCTCTAAAGCTACACTAACACAGGCTAAATTTTCAGCGAGAAAAAAAGGGAAAACGTTTCGTATCCTGCCACCACTTTTACAAACAAAAGGAAAATCTCATTTATTGAGTAAACTTATACTAATTTATTTTGTGTCGCAACCCTTCACTGAGGCAATTTCCTCTATGCCTCTTTGGTCATTGCCTTGGTGCGTTTGAAATGATCCAACATATAACAGTAGAAATTACAATTTTCTCAAAGGGTGCCCTTCCCATCCGGGCCCCAACAAGCTCGGCATGAACTGCACGGCATAAAATGTCCCATAGGGTGCCGCGTAATGTACAATCGCTCAGCAGTTACTCAATTACCGGACATACATAGACTTTTTAGACTTTTTGGTCTTAATTTAAACTATATAAAAAAATATATATTAAAGTTGCACTTGGACTTTGCAGGAATGACTAAGTTTTGGTTCGTAGTTCGACACTACCCTAGACCCAGCAACTGGAGCGCTCTACTCCTTTTTTCAGAGGACGTAGTTACGGTCTAGTTCGACTGGCTTTTACTGCATGCCCATTACATTTAATAATGGGCATGCTTAATTTTTGGCTTTCGGTCCCATGGTTTCATGTGTGCTCAGCCACAGTGCGGTAGTCTTCAAATTTTCTGAAGCAGCACTTTAAAGGAAGAAGAAGAAGAAGAATCGGCATGCGATGCAGCATGAAGCCCCTCCCCCCAAAAAATGTTTTTGACAGCACCATATTTGCGCAAAGCAAAGCTTGAGTGTGGGACACCTCGAGCGCAGGCTAAGACCTGCGTGCACAAAATTTGAATCGGGCAATCAGGTTTGCGCGCTCAGGGGAGGCTGAAGTTTGCGCGAGTTTTGAAGTTTGCGCCAAACAATAAACATTGCGTTCTAATTTTTGGTGCCCTTGCCCTTTTAAAAACGAAGTATACAGGCCTGATAACGAATGAAACTGGTGCCAGGATACGGACAATTTTCCCCTTGCTCTGCTTAATCCCAAATGAAGCCATTTGGTTTCCTTTTTTGCGAAAATAGTTAAAATAACATACCTTTTCATTCATCACAGCACAGACAAACTTCGGGACTTCAACTTGTTTTTGACTCACCCCCTCTTGTGGCAGTAGTGAGAAAGGAAGAGGGGACTTTTGAAGTGCGCCCTCCATTGCTTGGGACAGGACATGTCAGAAAAAAAATGTCTGACAGACAGAAAAGGGCAGACGACAAAACTGAAGTTGAAAACAATGAACATAAACGTGATTTTCTCGGTAGGTTTTGAAGAAGATTTTAATATTTGACCCCAGCTAGTTATCTTCTACAGAAGGTTTGATAAAAAGCGAAACATTTATTGGTGAATTTTGATACCCTGTGAAAAAAATTGTTTCATTCGTTGTCATGATGATGATGGGCTCATGACTCACTCACAAACCAAAATGTTTTTTCAAATGGGACGTTGGTAAAACGCGGAACGATTGCGGAACGACGGAATGGCGGAACGCTTTTATATACGATGTAACAGATTGTATTGCACGTATGTACATATGTACATACATACGTACGTGTATCCATGAAGCATGGAGGTAGAAATATGGAGGTAGCTAGATGGCAAGACGACTGTAGAATTTGCTGCATATATTCCAGTGTATAGAAAGTCTTTGGAATGATACTTTGTACTTACCAGTGCGTTCTTTCATTGGACAACTTGGCATTTCAAGATTATTTTTTAGAAAGGTTCTTCGTGCATGATGACATTATGCATTAACATGGAGCACTGCTGAAGTCCATGGCTGAACTACAACGAGTGTACAACTGTGTGTAATTTGTATGCATGACCCACACACGCATACTGTGTATGTACATAGGCTTCATCCCCCTATTATGGCTGATGATGGTGCATTGCGCGAACGAAATATAAAGGGGGGGCATGATAAATGAGCAAAAACACCATCAAAGACGGGGTGCTCCACCAATTCCAATATACCAAAATATTCTTTAAGGACTCCTCTTTCATACTAGCTATCCAAAATAGTGGAGCACCCCGTCAATGAGGTCGAAAAAATTAGTTCTTTTGGCGGAACGTTTTAATGCCACCATTAACACGTACAGTGCATAGCGCGAACTAAAAATAAGGGGGGTACATCGACGGGCAAAAACACCATCAAGGACGGGGTGCTCCACCAAGTCCAATATACCAAAATATTCTTTAAGGACTCCTCTTTCATACTAGCTATCCAAAATAGTGGAGCACCTCGTCAATGAGGTCGAAAAAATTAGTTCTTTTGGCGGAACGTTTTAATGCCACCATTAACACGTACAGTGCATAGCGCGAACTGAAACAAAATAAGGGGGGTACATCGACGGGCAAAAATACCATCAAGGACGGGGTGCTCCACCAATTCCAATATACCAAAATATTCTTTAAGGACTCCTCTTTCATACTAGCTATCCAAAATAGTGGAGCACCCCGTCAATGAGGTCGAAAAAATTAGTTCTTTTGGCGGAACGTTTTAATGCCACCATTAACACGTACAGTGCATAGCGCGAACTAAAAATAAGGGGGGTACATCGACGGGCAAAAACACCATCAAGGACGGGGTGCTCCACCAAGTCCAATATACCAAAATATTCTTTAAGGACTCCTCTTTCATACTAGCTATCCAAAATAGTGGAGCACCTCGTCAATGAGGTCGAAAAAATTAGTTCTTTTGGCGGAACGTTTTAATGCCACCATTAACACGTACAGTGCATAGCGCGAACTGAAACAAAATAAGGGGGGTACATCGACGGGCAAAAATACCATCAAGGACGGGGTGCTCCACCAATTCCAATATACCAAAATATTCTTTAAGGACTCCTCTTTCATACTAGCTATCCAAAATAGTGGAGCACCCCGTCAATGAGGTCGAAAAAATTAGTTCTTTTGGCGGACATTTTTAATGCCACCATTAACACGTACAGTGCATAGCGCGAACTGAAACAAAATAAGGGGGGTACATCGACGGGCAAAAACACCATCATAGACGGGGTGCTCCACCAATTCCAATATACCAAAATATTCTTTGAGGACTCCTCTTTCATACTAGCTATCCAAAATAGTGGAGCACCCCGTCAATGAGGTCGAAAAAATTAGTTCTTTTGGCGGAACGTTTTAATGCCACCATTAACACGTACAGTGCATAGCGCGAACTGAAACAAAATAAGGGGGCACATGGATGAGCAAAAACACCATCAAGGACGGGGTGCTCCACCAATTCCAATATACCAAAATATTCTTTAAGGACTCCTCTTTCATACTAGCTATCCAAAATAGTGGAGCACCCCGTCAATGAGGTCGAAAAAATTAGTTCTTTTGGCGGAACGTTTTAATGCCACCATTAACACGTACAGTGCATAGCGCGAACTAAAAATAAGGGGGGTACATCGACGGGCAAAAACACCATCAAGGACGGGGTGCTCCACCAATTCCAATATACCAAAATATTCTTTAAGGACTCCTCTTTCATACTAGCTATCCAAAATAGTGGAGCACCCCGTCAATGAGGTCGAAAAAATTAGTTCTTTTGGCGGAACGTTTTAATGCCACCATTAACACGTACAGTGCATAGCGCGAACTGAAACAAAATAAGGGGGGTACATCGACGGGCAAAAACACCATCAAGGACGGGGTGCTCCACCAATTCCAATATACCAAAATATTCTTTGAGGACTCCTCTTTCATACTAGCTATCCAAAATAGTGGAGCACCCCGTCAATGAGGTCGAAAAAATTAGTTCTTTTGGCGGACATTTTTAATGCCACCAAAACACGTACAGTGCATAGCGCGAACTGAAACAAAATAAGGGGGGCACATGGATGAGCAAAAACACCATCAAGGACGGGGTGCTCCACCAATTCCAATATACCAAAATATTCTTTAAGGACTCCTCTTTCATACTAGCTATCCAAAATAGTGGAGCACCCCGTCAATGAGGTCGAAAAAATTAGTTCTTTTTAGCGGAACGTTTTTAATACACCAAAACACGTACAGTGCATAGCGCGAACTGAAACAAAATAAGGGGGGCACATGGATGAGCAAAAACACCATCAAGGACGGGGTGCTCCACCAATTCCAATATACCAAAATATTCTTTAAGGACTCCTCTTTCATACTAGCTATCCAAAATAGTGGAGCACCCCGTCAATGAGGTCGAAAAAATTAGTTCTTTTGGCGGAACGTTTTTAATACACCATTAACACGTACAGTGCATAGCGCGAACTGAAACAAAATAAGGGGGGTACATGGATGAGCAAAAACACCATCAAGGACGGGGTGCTCCACCAATTCCAATATACCAAAATATTCTTTAAGGACTCCTCTTTCATACTAGCTATCCAAAATAGTGGAGCACCCCGTCAATGAGGTCGAAAAAATTAGTTCTTTTGGCGGAACGTTTTTAATACACCATTAACACGTACAGTGCATAGCGCGAACTGAAACAAAATAAGGGGGGTACATGGATGAGCAAAAACACCATCAAGGACGGGGTGCTCCACCAATTCCAATATACCAAAATATTCTTTGAGGACTCCTTTCTCATACTAGCTATCTAAAATAGTGGAGCACCCCGTCAATGAGGTTGAAAAAATAAGTTTTTTTGGTGGAACGTTTTTCAGCCACCATTATTAGCACGGAATGCATTGCGCGAAATTAAACAAAATAAGGGGGTATGGATGAGCAAAAAAAAAAAAACACTTGTAAAAACACTATCGTGGCCGTTGCTCCACTACGAACTTTTTGTTCCAGTGGTTAATTGCCGTTGACCAGGTGTCATTTTGCAGAGTTGTAATTACTGTTGAAGTAGCTAGAACGAATTTTACTATTGCCTTTATTGATTTTGCTAAATTGAATGTACTGTACAACTTCAGTTTATTGAAATTTAAAGGGTGGACACTATTAGTAATTACTCAAAATAATTATCAGCATGAAACCTCACTTGGTAACGAGTAATGGGGAGAGGTTGATAGTTTCAAACATTGGGAGAAACGGCTCCCTCTGAAGTGAAGTAGTTTTCGAGAAAGAAGTAATTTTCCACGAATTTGATTTCGGGACCTCAAGTTTAGAATTTTTAAAATCTCCCGAAATCAAGTTAGCATCTGAAAGGACACAACTTCGTGTGACAAGGGTGTTTTTTCTCTTTCATAGTATCTCGCAATTCCGACGATCAATCGAGCTCAAATTTTCACAGGTTTATTATTTTATGGATATGCTGAGATACACCAAGTGAGAAGACTGGTCTTTGACAATAACCAATAGTGTCCAGTGTCTTTATAAGTGGTTTAAAGTGTACTGTATGATTTTATTCTTTGAAGGAGAAAGTCAGAACAAACCTGATTTGTGACTTTGCTCTTCTTGTGAGTTGTTGCACTTGTTCTTTCACAGTAACCCATTGACGTGTATATTTGATAACCTTGTACCTAAATTCATTCCAACTGTTGTGATATTGAAATATTATAATAATAGTAACCATCACTGAGAGAAGCGTTTCAAAATTAATTGCTGTCCATTGCGTTTTATTTTATAGCAAACTTGTTTACAACAACCTAGGTAAAAACCTGCGACAGACATGTACTCATTTACACAAGTATGTTAATCCTATCTTGAGACACGATTGTTATTGCTGTCATGCTATAGTGGTATACAACAAAAGCCAATGATTATGTCAGTACAAAAACCTTTGGATCTACATTAAGTGTGCCAAACATTGTGTTAACTGCCACCCGGCGTCAGCAATACAGAGCCAACTCAACGCAAGAGTGTTGAACGACTAAACACTGCGGTCTCAACGAAAGCTAGCTACACCAATGTTGCTCGCCAATGGTGTATCTTTTAATAATTATAGATTGAAAGGCACGAAAAGAATTATATACAATGTTATACTTTTATTTTAATAGAAAAAACGCCTACTGGATGCGGGAGACGCACATGTTTCTCGCTGGTGTAAGCATTCCTTTGTTGCAACAACGGCTATACTATAGCACTGCGGATAAAGAGTTTGATTTATAGATCGAACTCAGGGAGTGATTTTTACCCAACTAACGGGTTCAGAAAAAACTTCTTTCGACCCCATTGACGGGTTGCTCCACTATTTTGGATAGCTAGTATGAAAGAGGAGTCCTTAAAGAATATTTTGGTATATTGGAATTGGTGGAGCACCCCGTCCTTGATGGTGTTTTTGCTCATCCATGTGCCCCCCTTATTTTGTTTCAGTTCGCGGTATGCACTGTACGTGTTTTGGTGTATTAAAAACGTTCCGCCAAAAGAACTAATTTTTTCGACCTCATTGACGGGGTGCTCCACTATTTTGGATAGCTAGTATGAAAGAGGAGTCCTCAAAGAATATTTTGGTGTATTGGAATTGGTGGAGCACCCCGTCCTTGATGGTGTTTTTGCCCGTCGATGTACCCCCCTTATTTTGTTTCAGTTCGCGCTATGCACTGTACGTGTTAATGGTGGCATTAAAACGTTCCGCCAAAAGAACTAATTTTTTCGACCTCATTGACGGGGTGCTCCACTATTTTGGATAGCTAGTATGAAAGAGGAGTCCTTAAAGAATATTTTGGTATATTGGAATTGGTGGAGCACCCCGTCCTTGATGGTGTTTTTGCCCGTCGATGTACCCCCCTTATTTTTAGTTCGCGCTATGCACTGTACGTGTTAATGGTGGCATTAAAACGTTCCGCCAAAAGAACTAATTTTTTCGACCTCATTGACGGGGTGCTCCACTATTTTGGATAGCTAGTATGAAAGAGGAGTCCTTAAAGAATATTTTGGTATATTGGAATTGGTGGAGCACCCCGTCCTTGATGGTGTTTTTGCTCATCCATGTGCCCCCTTATTTTGTTTCAGTTCGCGCTATGCACTGTACGTGTTAATGGTGGCATTAAAACGTTCCGCCAAAAGAACTAATTTTTTCGACCTCATTGACGGGGTGCTCCACTATTTTGGATAGCTAGTATGAAAGAGGAGTCCTCAAAGAATATTTTGGTATATTGGAATTGGTGGAGCACCCCGTCTATGATGGTGTTTTTGCCCGTCGATGTACCCCCCTTATTTTGTTTCAGTTCGCGCTATGCACTGTACGTGTTAATGGTGGCATTAAAAATGTCCGCCAAAAGAACTAATTTTTTCGACCTCATTGACGGGGTGCTCCACTATTTTGGATAGCTAGTATGAAAGAGGAGTCCTTAAAGAATATTTTGGTATATTGGAATTGGTGGAGCACCCCGTCCTTGATGGTATTTTTGCCCGTCGATGTACCCCCCTTATTTTGTTTCAGTTCGCGCTATGCACTGTACGTGTTAATGGTGGCATTAAAACGTTCCGCCAAAAGAACTAATTTTTTCGACCTCATTGACGAGGTGCTCCACTATTTTGGATAGCTAGTATGAAAGAGGAGTCCTTAAAGAATATTTTGGTATATTGGACTTGGTGGAGCACCCCGTCCTTGATGGTGTTTTTGCCCGTCGATGTACCCCCCTTATTTTTAGTTCGCGCTATGCACTGTACGTGTTAATGGTGGCATTAAAACGTTCCGCCAAAAGAACTAATTTTTTCGACCTCATTGACGGGGTGCTCCACTATTTTGGATAGCTAGTATGAAAGAGGAGTCCTTAAAGAATATTTTGGTATATTGGAATTGGTGGAGCACCCCGTCCTTGATGGTGTTTTTGCTCATTTATCATGCCCCCCCTTTATATTTCGTTCGCGCAATGCACCATCATCAGCCATAATAGGGGGATGAAGCCTATGTACATACACAGTATGCGTGTGTGGGTCATGCATACAAATTACACACAGTTGTACACTCGTTGTAGTTCAGCCATGGACTTCAGCAGTGCTCCATGTTAATGCATAATGTCATCATGCACGAAGAACCTTTCTAAAAAATAATCTTGAAATGCCAAGTTGTCCAATGAAAGAACGCACTGGTAAGTACAAAGTATCATTCCAAAGACTTTCTATACACTGGAATATATGCAGCAAATTCTACAGTCGTCTTGCCATCTAGCTACCTCCATATTTCTACCTCCATGCTTCATGGATACACGTACGTATGTATGTACATATGTACATACGTGCAATACAATCTGTTACATCGTATATAAAAGCGTTCCGCCATTCCGTCGTTCCGCAATCGTTCCGCGTTTTACCAACGTCCTTTAAAATGTAGTCGTTAATCTTATCTTTTTCTTAAATAGTAAGTTTAATTGTTTTTAGAATAAGAGTAAGTACATTATTTATTTATTTCATTACAGTTACACATCCAACAGCATAGTGCAAATAAAAGGATGAATATAGCATGTATAGCCAGATCCTCGAGCTCCAATCCATTGGGGCTTTTAAGGGGGCGGTTGGAGCAATCATTTAGCTACCTCCCAACTTTTTACTCGCACCTTGTACAATAAAACGCACCTGCAACACTTGGCACCGCACACAAGCAGCTATCCTTGGCGTTTATATCCTGACTGAAGGACTATGCCAAGTACCGAAGTAGAAGTAGAAGTAGCCTACATGTACTTCACCATCCATGATATAGATAGATAGATAGCAGATAAAAGAAATGTTCTGCTTTTTTTTTATTGATGTGGGTGGGACTGGAGGAAAACCCCTACCTAGGGCCAAATGAGACAACCGGGCCTAGCCCCATTTGGGTCAAATCCAGTAGACCAAGTTAATGGGGCGCAAAGATTGGACCCAAATGGAGCTAGGGAAACTATGGTTCGTCAACCTCATAGTTCGGAGACGATAGTGGAACGAACCTCTATTTCAAGGAGAAGGGAAACCCTACTTCTAGAAACTATAGTTCATAGAAGTAGGGAAACCCATGCAATCAAGTGTTGGGACTGAAAACCCAATCCATGGCTCCTGTCTGAGGTGGGATTCGAACCGGGGTCCACAGAGAGGTGAAAGGCAGGGAAAGAAACCACTGAGCTGAGCCAACCTGACGGCCATAAGGTTTATCGCGAATAGCGAAATATCAATAGAGGGCGATGCGTGCGTGAGTCGTGCATGACAACAAACACCACATAGCAAACTGCCCCATATGCCTACACACAACGCCTTGCGGTTCTGAATCGCGATAACCCTAAAGTTTTGATTAATCTTTTACTGTTTTTTCTTTTTTGAGGAGTTAATAACGAAGAATTATAATAACTAATCACTCGTGTGTCCTGCCTCGTTTTTGTTGTAGAGAGAAGCGGCGTTGGAAACTGGATGAGAGATGCTCTGTCTAAGATTCTATCCAATCGACCGAAGGATGCTGTGGACTTCCTTGCTCAGTAGTGAGTTGTAATGAATGAAAAACACAAGTCTGACTGTGTAATTTTTTTAATTATCAAACTGACATGCTGTGATGTTACCGTTTCTTTTTGTTAATTTGATTGATCATTCACCTATGTAGATGTTTCAAGTTTAGAGACGAATTGATACTGAAGAGTATTAACATATATAATATATATTTTGGCTTGTCATGACCTAGCAGTTAAGAGCACCGGATTCAAGCTCTGAAGTTTGATCAGTAGAGTGTGGGTTCGAGTCCCAGTCGTGACATCCTAAAGCAAGACACTTAACCATGATTGGTTCTTAAAAGTTTTGGAGGTAGTGCTTTCAGCTCTACCAGTCAGGCTTCTGATGGATGTTACCCAAGTCTACATCTGTATGGACTGTAGAGTGGGTAACCCTGTTTCAGCACCAGGAGTAGGTGGCAATAGCCTCTAGAAAAACAGTTGTTGCCCACACCTTGAAGTGATCTTCATGCCTTGTGTGTCTGGCGACTCGTTTAAAAAAATTAAAAAAAAAACATTTTTGTTAAATTCGAGATATTTACCGTCTTGCTCTTTTTTGTAGCTTCAGCAGCTTAGGGGAAAAGTCCAACCGTTTACATCGTGCATACCACCATCTCACACTGACCGATTACTACCAGCCCATGTTCGCCAGTAATGTTGCTGTAGCATATGAGGTACTCAGTACATCGTCTGGTAAGTGCCCCTCAGCTGGAGCGTCTTTTACTTAGTATAGGCCTGCTACTTACTTAAAGGTACTGGGGTGGATTTCACAAAGGTAGTCCTAAGTTAGGACTAGTCCTAAGCAATGCTAAGAGATAGGACTGGTTCTAAGTTAGGACCAGTGACTCACCCAACTTAGGACTGGTCCTATCTCTTAGCATTGCCTAGGACTAGTCCTAAGTTAAGACTACCTTTGTGAAATCCACCCCTGGACATGTTTGGTTAATGTCAAAGACTAGTTTTCTCACTTGGTGACTCCCAACCTAAGCATAAAATAACAACTGTGAAAATTTTGGCTCAATTGGTCAGCAAACATATCAACTTGCAAAGCCTCAAAATAAAGCTGATGTTTCGTGAAGAATTCTTTATATTTGTGTGCAAAATGAAATAAGGTCCGTGCTCGAGTGAAAAACAAACAAAACACAAAGAGAGGAACACTGCTGTCTAACAATCTACAATGCTTTGGAGAAACTGTACACTATTGGTAACTGCCAGAGACCAGTCTTCTCACTTGGTGTATCTCAACATATGCATAAAATAACAAACCTGTGAAAATTTGAGCTCAATTGGTCAAGAAATCAATGAAAGAAAAAACACCCTTCCTGCACAAATTTGTGTGCTTTCAGATACCTAATAGAAGGCTTCAGGTCTGAAGTCTTTGAGTGAGAAATTACTTTTTCAAAAACTACTTTACTTCAAAGGGAGCCGTTTCTCACATTGTTTTATACTATCAACAGCTCTCCATTGGGTACTTTTTATAGCTTTGCATGGTGTGGATAAATAGGAAGAAACTATTCATAAAAAGTAAACTTGCGGGTACAACCATGTGTAAATCTCTTTTGTGGGAGTGTTGGCTCTGAAAAGGGGCTGTATGGTCTTGACAGTTCAAACAGTATACTCTGCTCGTCTTTTAACAAAACTATGATTTTTTGTTTTCTTTTTAACTTCTCACAGGGTCTAGGACTCCAGCTGGGCTCACTGGTATCATGTACCGGGATCTGTTGAATCTAATATGCAGGTAATCTGGGGACCAGTGAACCATAAATTGCTCAGCAGAATTGCATTACCGACATGCCATGTGATGCTGTAAATAAATAAATTTATTTGTTTGGATTTTCCCAAATTCCATATCAATATGTTCAAATGGGCATTCAATCAAACTCAAACCTTGCACAGAGAGGGCGCATTATGAAGCCAGTCCAGAAACAACGGGACCAGCCGTTGATTTCACCAAACTCTTCCTAACTTAGGATTAATCTTAGGACTTAGGACGAACTAAGTAACAGATCCATAGAGGTTAGGATGCATCGAATCCATCCTCTAAGTTAGGACGAGTTACTCGTCATAACTCGAGGTAGAATCCTAGCTTTTTGTGAGATCGTCTGCTGCTCCTTCTATTTTTCTCAATAAGTGTTCTGGGTGTCTGAGGAATTCAAATTTAAGTGGTAGCTTTTGTTCAAGTAAATCTTTGCACCAGACATTATTCAAATCTAACTCTCAAATGGCTTATTGAAAATTGCTGAAGCTCAAAAACACCTACAAAGTGTTCCCTACTTTTTAAATGCCACAAAAGTTAACACTCTATATTTGAAAATATTTTCGTACAGAAACATTCCACCGCCACTTCTTGAGAAGTTTTTGAGTAAGATTGGTCCGAGGGATGATGAGGTGATTTATCCCCGTGTTTTTCACTCTGGTGTGATGGCAGCATTTGTACTTATTGGTGAGTCTGGATGAACAAGAGTTTTCTATACCAAAATATTCTCTACGAAAGATGGTTTTAACTACTTCAGCTTGTACAAAAAAAATAAAAAATTATTATCAGAATTCATCGGTTTCTTTTTCTGGGTCCAATTTGATAGAGCTGCTTCAGCGCAAAAAGAAGGTAAACACAACAAATTTATGCTTACCAGAATAATGTTACCAGCTTAACTACCACGTCACAAGTACAATTTGCGACTGGTATCCTGCTCATTTCTAATTAGCAGAAAATTGTTAAGCATTATTTTCTGCTGAAGCAGTTCTATGGGCCTCGTCATTAAGAAGATAACTTGTAACCAAAAGGAGCGCCTTTGCTTGTGTTAGGTCACTCACTGCAAGTCCTACCATAAAGAGGTGGACATAATAAGACACTCCCCTGTATTGTGGCCGAGCGGATAAGACCACCGAACTCAAGAGTGTGGGTTCGAATCCCAGTCAAGACACTTGCGTCCCCGAGCAAGACACTTGACTTTAATTGCTTCTTTCCATCCAGGGGTAAATGGGCACCTGTGAGGGCAGAGATGGTTCTTGTGATTGATTTAGCCGAGTAGCACATTATTTGTTGCACAGGCTGTATAACTGGTTATTATCATTATTATTAGGTACAACGAAACACTCCAATGAATCATAATATTTGTTTTCTTTTTCTAAAAGAGTATTTAAAACAGACGGACGATCTATTCCACTTACTGATCAGCCAGTCGGATACAGACAGAGTTGACGATGAATTAGCCAGCACCATGCTAGAAGAGCTTCAAGAAGCTCTTGCTGTCAAGAGTTCCGAACCAATCTCGTGAGTTGCTCGATCAATTTGTTTTGTTACACTGTTCTTCTTCCTTTCTAGTGCAGCCTACATAATTGAAGATAGTCGCACTGCCAGACACACCGAGGTAAACCCCTTCTCTTTGCCGTAAGTGTGTACTGGGGTCTTTTACATGCATTGATAGTGGCTATAACAACACATGGGACCTACAGCTTTACATCCCATTTGAAGGAAGAAGCAGTGGTCAAGTTTCTTGCATTTGAGTTGTCATTTAACTCCCGAACCCACACTCTCTTGACCAGGTCAGAGCTTGAGTTTGGTGGCGGTGCTCTTATATCCGCTCTTTACTTCAGTTCAGAGGGAGCTGTTTCTCACAATGATTTATACTACCAACAGCTCTTCATTGCTCGTTACCAAGTTACTTTTTTTGCTGGCAATTATTTTTAGTAATTAGCAATAGTGTCCAGTGCCATTAAGCAATCAAAGTTTTAAAGTGTTATTGATATGGTGGTTTTGTTTTTGTTTCTTTTATAGAATTCTCAAGGCAGGATCCAGGCTCACAAATGATACCATTACAGAAACATTAATGGAGGTATAAAAAAAAAACATCAAGCTTCAAATACCAATTATCGAGTGTCTCATTAGGTGAAGTTTGCGACGAAACCATGTGAAAATCTCTTTGGGGTAGTGTTGGTTTTGAAAAGAAATGGTGGTTGATAACTCAATGTTTCGATCAGCAAGCTCTGATTGTCTTCAGGAGGCGATCAGAGCATACTTTTTTTTCTTTTTTTTCTTTTTTTCTCCAGGAAACAATCAGAGCATACTGATCGAAGCGTTGAGTTGAAACCAACAGTTCTTTTCAGAACCACCCCAACTCATTTAGAGATTATCATTATATGGTGTTACCGCAAACCTTACTATACAAAGCGTACTGATCGAAATGTTGAGTAGATTGATTTTCACATGGTGTCACCACAAACCTCACCTAATAATCAAATAATATTGAAGTCTTATAACGCGCACGTATCTACCAACAAGGTTCTCAAGGCGCTTAGTTTATACAAACTTTAAGAAAGTTTTTTTGTTAATTTATTTTTAATGCAAATCGCCAGACACACAAGGCCTGAAGGCCACTTCAAAGTGTTGGCTACTATTTTTTTGTCAGAGGCCGTTGCCACCTACTTCTAGGGCTGAAACAGGGTTACCCCCTTTTACAGTCCATATACGGATGTAGGCTTGGGTATCATCAATTCGAAGCCTGGCCGGTAGAGCAGAAAGCACTACCTCCCCAATTTTATGTAGCATGTGTCACGACCGAGATTCAAACCCACACTCTGCTGATCAAACACCAGAGCTTGAATTCGGTGCTCTAAACCGCTCGGCCATGACACGCAGTTATGAATTCTGAGACCCAATTATGTAGCACCTTATAAGCAAAGTTTCAAATCCTACTGATTGTCTTATTGATGCATGCTAAATTCTCCCCAACCAAGAAATTACTTTGTCATCCATACCATTCAGGAATACTAGTGTCAAATGATTTGGGTTTTGCTGGGGGATAAGCTTTGTGGGATCTACATTCTGTTGGCATGGTCATGATGGTCGGTATTCTCAATAAAATTTGAACCCATGACTTCCAAATTATAGTTCAACTAAAAAAGAGCTTTTCGAAATAATTACTGATAAAAACCCACGTGTATAGTACCTTGTTACGGCAGCTAGGCACTGTAATAAGGTGTTGTGACACCAGGGCCAAATTTCATAAAGCCTGTAAGCATAAGTACGTGCTAAGCACAGAAACTGGTTTACCAGCCAAAATTCCATAAAGTTTACATTGTTGCAGCTGGCGCCCAAATCATATATTTTGTGCCTAACAGCTTTGTGAAGATTGGTCACGTTGTGAACATTAATAATGAGGTACAGGTGACAGCAATGTTGAACAAAACACATTGCCCTGGGCCCAATTTCATGGCTCTCTAAGCCAAGGGGCCCATAGAATTATGCACTTTACATTTTATTGTAAACGTGGAGGGGCCCCGACCTCCCACGCAGTCTTTCTTGAGCATTCACTTCGACTGGAAAGCGGCTTAAAGGGAAGGTATCCATTTGGTAATGACTCGTGAAATTATTGGCAATAACAAACTTTTGTAGGATTTGAAACTTTGCATGGTGGAAATACGATATAGAAAGGTTTGCGGTAACACCATGTAATGACTATCTCTTAATGAGTTGGGGTGGTTCTGAAAAGAACCGTTGGTTTCAACTCGATGTTTCGATCAGTATGCTCTGATCGTCTTCTGGAGAACAGAACTTTTCTCGATCAGAGCATACTGATCGAAACGTTGAGTTGAAACCAACAGTTCTTTTCAGAACCACCCCAATTCATTAGAGATAGTCATTACATGGTGTTACCGCAACCCTCTCTATAACAAACCTTTGGTCAGAAGCCTACAGCAGGTTTTTGATAGAAGAAAAAAAAAATACATTTTGAGAAATATTTTACTTTGAAGTAATGTGGTTATTTAAAAGGATATTAGTTTTTATGCTCCCCCCAAAAAAATGTAAATCTGAGGCAGATTGTGTATTCCCATTGGGGATTAGTCTTCCTGCATTGTTTGCGATAACAAGATCACACGATTTCAAGACATTTTCCCACTGGCTGATTATTCAATGAAGATGAAATTATATTCATTTTGTTTTTACCCATTTTCACTGATGTTTGTTGGCACTGTATACTTAGTACTTTAAAAATCACAGGCATATTACTTGGGTGGGATTTGAACCCACAACTATTGCGATTCTAGAGCAGTGTCTTACCAACTAGACTACCGAGGTTGCCCGGTAGCTACAGGAAGTTCAAAGTCTATCTTTTAGCAGCAGGTACTGCAAACGATTTAATAAAGTTAAATTAGCATCGGGGATTACAAATATTCATTTTGGTTTTTACCCTCATACACAGATGTGTGTTGAAAATTGAAAGTTGAAATTGTCCTTCCAAAAAGAACACTGATGCAACACCTTTAAAAAAAAAAACTCTCATTTAAATCACCCCCCCCCCCCCACCCAAGATTGTAGCAAGAACACAAAGGATTGCAAGGATTGCGTGCAAGCAAGCAAGGTGAACAATTCACAAACGATTTGTTTTCTTTGTGCTACAAATAACCAGTGCTCGCTGCATTCTATTGTCAACCGGAAGAGTCAATTACTTTAAAGCCATTGGACCCTTTCGGTACAGAAAAAAAAAAAAGGGTTCACAGATTTACAAATAATTTTCAGGGTTTACAGAAGGTAAAGGTGAAAGACTTCTCTTGAAATATTAGTCCATGAAATGCTTTACTTTTTGAGAAAACGGTAAAACAATATAAATTCATTACGGATTTGTTATGAACACATGTCATGACACGGCCAAATGCGCGAAAACAGGAGTGGGTTTTCCCATTATTTTCTCCCGACTCCGATAATAGTTGTGATATAAGTTGTGATACACGAAGTGTGGGACTTGGACAATACTGTTTACCGAAAGCGTATAATGGCTTTAAGGATAATCCAGAAGGGGTGAAAAAAAAGTCTGTGGGTTTTTTTTTTTCGTTTCTTTTCTTTTCTTTTTTCTCTCTTCAAAATAAACCAAGCGACAACTGAAATTTTATGCGTATTGAACAACAATAGTTTTTTTTTTCCAAGTCTGTTTTTGGTTTGTACAACTCAACTTGGGAGGTAGAGTTGAGTTATTCCAGTTTCCAGAAATTTTATCACAAATGGGTGCTTATGTGTTTTTAAAGTACTATTAAGGTTTTTGTTTTGTTCATATCTTTAAAACCTTCTATGTTAGTATGTTTGTATATTTTCTTTTTTAGAGCTGCCCCCCCCCCTCCCCCAAGAAAAAAAATATATATATAAATAAATAAATAAATAGATAGATACCTAAAAAAATACATACAAAGTCATATTCAAAATAATAATAATTGAATTCAAAACGCACTTTCATTTTAGATTTTGGTCGCAAGTCAAAGAGAGCACAGGAAAATGATGACCAAAGAGGAGTTTCTCTTGACTTCTTTTAATATCTACTTGAAGGAGGTGAGTGAAGTCAACTCAAGACATTCTCTTTAAAGGCACTGGACACTATTGGTAATTACTCAAAATAATTATTATCATAAAACCTTTCTTGATTACGAGTAACGGGGAGAGGTTGATAGTATAAAACTTTGTGAGAAACAGCTCCCTCTGAAGTGACGTAGTTTATAAGAAAGAAGTAATTTTCCACGAATTTGATTTTGAGACCTCAAGTTTAGAATTTGAGGTCTCCAAATCAAGCATCAGAAAGCACACAACTTTGTATGACAAGGGTGTTTTTCTTTCATTATTATCAGCATTCTCCAGAAGACGATCAGAGCATACTGATCGAAACGTCGAGTTAATCCAACGGTTCTTTTCAGAACCACCCCAACTCATTTAGAGATAGTCATTACATGGTGTTACCGCAAACTCTTCTATATCTTATTTCCACCATGCAAAGTTTCAAATCCTACTTATTATTATCTCGCAACTTCGACGACGGATTGAGCTGAAAGTTTTCACAGGCTTGTTATTTTATGCATTTGTTGAGATACACCAACTGTGAAGACTAGCCTTTGACAATTACCAATAGTGTCCAGTGTCTTTAAAGGCACTGGACACGTTTAGTAATTGTCAAAGACCATTATTCTCACTTGGTGTATTGCTCCATGGTGTGTCCCAACATAAACATAAATAAACAAAAGCTGTGAAAATTTGGACTCAGTTGGTGATCAAAGTTGCAAGAGAATTATGAAAGAAAAAACACCCTTGTCCCACAAACTAGTGTGCTTTCAGATGCCTAATAAAAGGCTTGAGGTCTGAAGTCTTTTGATATTTGAGTGAGAAATTACCTCTTTCTCAAAAACTACGTTACTTCAGAGGGAGCAGTTTCTCAGAATTTTTTATACTATCAACGACTCTCCATTGCTCATTACCAAGTAAGCTTTTATGCCAGCAACTATTTTGAGTAATTACCAATAATTCCAGTGCTTACTTATAGCTCCTTTTACAACGATTATACAAATGTGCTTTACATTAAAGGCAGTGGACACTATTGGTAATTGTCAAAGACTAGCCTTCACAGTTGGTGTATCTCAACATATGCATAAAATAACAAACCTGCGAAAATTTGAGCTCACTCGGTCATCGAACTTGTGAGATAATAATGAAAGAAAAAAAACACCATTGTCACTCGAAGTTGTGTGCGTTTAGATGGTTGATTTTGAGACCTCAAGTTCTAAACTTGAGGTCTCGAAATCAAATTCGTGGAAAATTACTTCTTTCTCCAAAACTATGGCACTTCAGAGGGAGCCGTTTCTCACAATGTTTTATACCATCAACCTCTCCCCATTACTCGTCACCAAGAAAGTTGTTATGCTAATAAATATTTTGAGTAATTACCAATAGTGTCCACTGCCTTTAAGTATCCTTGGTCATTGGACCAACAACATTCCTTTAATCTTTCTCAGCTCCCTGGGTAGTATACAACCTGGGCACCCGTAGCTCTCCAAAGGCTTTTTTCATACACAATATCAACCTCTACCCTAACAGGTATCCATTATTTTATATCCCTTGGTAAAGTAATGGATAAACAATGAATAAGGGTGTTGGAGAGAAGTGACTGGGTTAACTTCAAGAGGGTAAAAACACAAAACATCCAATTTGGTTGAGTTGTCATTTAGCCTTTGAGAAAGACTCTGCGAGGGTCAAAACATCGGGCCATTTACTATTTATTGCAAAATCCAACTAAGTAAAACACATTGTACATTTTTTTTTTATTTTTTTTTTTAAGGAGTATCCTATGAAAAAACAAGCATAATATCCCTTAGGGATAGCTAAGTGCTTATTTCACAGACCATCCTACGATAAAAATCAAAAAGAAAAGAAAGGAAATAATGGTTATTGGACTATGCCTCACTCACTAGAAAGTGATAAGAGACACAACAACTAGCATCACACTGCAATCAGAAATGCCGTAAAACAGGACGTTACTGGTATTTATTTACTCTACATTCTAACATTATTCCCTGATAGCTTCTTTCTCCTTTTTCTGAGAAAGGTTTTTGTTAGTTGTGTTTTTTTTACCCAAAAGAAAAGTTTTGCTTTCACACTGAGTGAGGTTTCCATTGTGCCAGATCTCGAAAGGTCAATAAATATTTTCTAATCTTCTTTGAAATAGAGATGCCAATTATAGAATCGAAGGGCACAGGTTCTGTTGTTAAGGGTGTTACTAGCCAGTAGCCATACAGAAATGACCTGGGCCCAGTTTCATAGAGCTGCTAAGCACGAAAATTTGCTTAGCATGAAATTTCTTACTTGATAAAGACAGGATTACCAACCAAATCTCCACATGGTTTTCAGGATCAGCAAACAACAGCTGAATACCAGTAACAAGCAATATGCAACAAACTGAAATTCGGTTGGAAATCCCGTTTATATCAAGGAAGAAATTTCATGCTAAGTATATTGTTGTGCTGGGTAGCTCTATGCGATTGGGCCCTGGTATGAACAAGGTCACACTAAGCATTGTGTAGTGTGACACTCCGACACCATATCTAGACAACGCTTTGTACTCTTATTTTCCTTTTGTGTAGGTTAAACCATTGAAGTGAACATGTCTACAAGAATGGCCTACATAACCGAATCCCCAATGAAAATGGAAGACTGTTTTAAGGGTCTCATAACCTTCAGAAGCACTTACAGACCGGGGGTGGATTTCACAAAGAGTTAGGACTAGTCTTATCTCGAGTTAGGACGAGCTACTCGTCGTCCTAACTTAGGACTAGCCATGCGTTTTTTATAATTCCTAGGACTAGTCCTAAGTTAGGACTAGTTCTGCCGTCGATTTTACAAAACTCTTCTTAACTTAAGACTAATCTTAGGACTTAGGACGAGTCCCAACCCTGCACTGTAGCATGCAGACCTTAAGATTAATCCTAAGTTAGGACGAGTTACTCGTCCTAACTCGAGATAAGACGAGTCCTAACTCTTTGTGAAATCGCCGGCGGACTCTTTGTGAAATCGACCCCAGGCAATATTGTGTACATTAAAATGTACCGATGTATTCTATGTGTTAGGGAATAATTTCTTGTTCTCGTGCTTTATTATAAACTATCAGTTTCAGGAGCTTTAAAAGGCTTTTCCCATAAAAGCACTGGACACTATTGGTAATTACTCAAAATAAATGTTGCCATAAAAACTTACTTGGTAACAAGCAATGGAGAGCTGTTTATAGTGTAATATATTTGAATTAAATTCAAGACCTCATCAGCTCTCTGTATATATTTTTAATAAAATAATGACCAAACCTGTCCAGACCTTTTAAACTCCACCTTTAACAAATATAGTATATAAAAAAAAGACTTGTGTTTACACAAACTTAACAAGATGGTGAGAGCCGACACTTTAAGTACAACTGAAAGGGTAGCACTAGCAACATACAATTTTCCAGAGTCAGCGTTTTCTCAATAATGCAAATAAATTCACAGAATCACTACCTAGCACTATTTTTCTTTTATGTTCCAAACATTTTTGATGATCATGTTGAGACTTTTGAAATTAAAGATTGTCAGTCTGAAGAGGAATGAGTACTTATCCCAAACCACTGAGCGATAAACTCAAAACGCGAAATTAGATTATTTATTTCTCATCAAATATGACATTTCAGACAGAAATATTTCAAGGGATGTTTTCTACTATCATCATCATTAGACCATGTAAGTTTTATGTAAATTTGTGATCTTCATGATTTTTGTTTCTTACCAATTCTGTGAAGTTCTTTTTAGTGGCTGTGGAAGATACCAATAATTGTATTTGTATTTAGGTTTAACTTTGTCAATGACTAATTTTATAAAACAATCATGTCAAATAATTTGAATGTCTGAGTAAGAGATTGCAATAAATATTAAAAGAAGTATCATTGTAAACTATTTGTTTGTTTGTTTATGTGTTTGTCTGTTTAGATTACATTGCTGTTAAAGGAACTAGGCAAACTCCCACAAGGGGATATAAACACAAAGCTGGCAACAGCCAATCTATCTCAACGTCTATGATTATGATTTGCACAAATCAAGAAATAATTGTGATTCAGTAACGAGACAACAATACTTATTCTAGTCATTGCATTTTTTTGTAAATGATTATAAATATTTTGTTCTATTTCTGTATTGACCCCTTTACTTACACGCACAGCTCACACGCGGCGACTGTGCCACCCTCACCATTTTGGTAGTCGACCTTGCGAGACCTTTTTCACAATGGAACTATAAATACCTCGACAAGTTTTTATTTGTTCAACTTGAACTTGAAATTCTTAGAACACAAATAGAACAACGACCCCGCCGACAATTGTGTAAAAATGCGCCAATATTATGCGCATATAATGAGTAACAAGCCAATCTGAAGGAGAAACTACGTACATCGGCGTCTGTAGTTCACAAAGTATAAACCCTGATAAACTGGGACTTACTGGACACCTTTGGTAATTGTCAAAGACCAGTATTCTTACTTGGTGTATCCCAACATTATTCATAAAATAACAAACCTGTGAAAATTTGGGCTCAATTGGTCATCGAAGTTGAAGAGAATTGAAAGAGAGAAAAAAAACACCCTTGTTGGACAAATTTTGTGTGTTATCAGATCTCTTCAACAGGCTTCAGGTCTGAAGTCTTTGATCACATTCAAATATTTGAGTGGGAAGCTAAGTCTTTCTCAAAAACTACTTTACTTCAGTTCAGAGGGAGCTGTTTGTCACAATGGTTTAAATTATTAACAGCTCTCCATTGCTCGCTCCCAAATAAGTTTTTATGCTACAATTATGTTGAGTAATTACCAATAGTGTTCAGTGCCTTTAAACTTATCTTAGTCAATGGTTTACCAACTCTCTTTGCCAGAGAGTCCTATTTATATCCACCATGGTTGCAGGGAAATACTTATTGTGTAAACTCACAACTCGATAGCCTTTTGTTTCCGTTTCTACGAGATTCAGAACAAGTTCTTATCAGAACTTTAAAGGAATATTACGAAATTGGTTTTACAAACAACACAGTTGCTAGCAATGTCAGCACTGCGTAATCCACCATATAAACTGACAAACATGTAGATGTTTGAGATCGATCGGTGCTGGATCACGAGAGAATAGTAAAAAACTGATTACACGTTTTGCATGACATTGATCAAACAAATTAGTAAAACGCTCACTAAGTGATAAACTCCAAACGGGAAATTAGTTTTATGTATTTCTCATCCACAAAAAAAGAAGATATTTCAGACAGATTTCAAGAGATGTTTTCTACTATATCACCACAATCATTAGATCGTGTAAGTTTTATGTAAATATGTGATCTTCTTGGACGAGATTTGTCTTACCAATTCTGTAATGTTTCTTTAAAATAATTTTTTAGATTTTCCTAGTCTGCTTAGCGGCAGTAGATAAATAGCCAGACAGTTCTAGCCAAAACCGAAGAGTAGATATGTCATATCAATAGTTTTAACGGTTTGCCCAATTTCTCACCATGCATTGCCTCAACACATGAACTTAATTTTCTCTATCAAGTGAAATAACTGGTAACCTAAAATATCTTTGAAAATAGAATATTAAACACAAGACCAGATTTTACTCGCGAGTGGTAGTGCCAAAAGGATTCAAATTCAAAAATGCACGGAAGAAAACCAATTAGAGACACTGAACACTAAAGAAGTACTAAAAGTATTTTAGTATAAAACCTACTCGGTAACGAGCAAAAGAGCTGTTGATAGTATAAAACACTGTGAAAAACGGCTCCCTCTGGAGTATAGTAGTTTTTGAGAAAGGGGTTATTACATCCCATTTTGACTCATTTGGCCATCACTATAGTTGCGAGAGAATAATTAAAGAAAGAACACCCTTTCGATGATGATGACTAGGGGGAGCTAGTCGAATCAACACCAATTTAAGAATTGACTCCGCGGTAGTACAGTTAATCACGGTCCTATAAGCTAGAGTAGTTGTCCCAGCCTATTTTCAAGACCACCCGCCTGGGTATCAGAACTGAGAAGTCCCCCCGAACCCCCGAACAATCTACTCCGCGTTTAGTAGAAAGCAAGACAGTTCTTTAAGAACAAACTCTACCTGGCAAGTAGATACACACATGGTCTTACCGCAAACCAAATATACTAGAACACTATTGTTGTACAAATTTGTGTGCTTTCAGATGCCTAGAAAATAATATTTGATTTTCAGAAATGACCGCTTTCTCAAAACGTTTTTACTTCAGGGCCCAATTTCATAGAGCTGCTTAAGCACAAAATTATGCTTAAGCAAAAAAAAAATCATGCTTAGTAAATCAGATTACCAACCAAGACTCCACTCAATTGTTATGCTAAGTAAACAACAGCTTACTGCCAGTCACAAGCAATGTATATGTCATGAAATTTTATCCAGTAACATGTGTAAAATAAGCAAGCTATTTTCGTGCTTAAGCAAATTTTTCGCTTAAGCAGCTCTATGAAATTGGCCCCTGAGGGAGCCGTTTCTCACAATGTTTTATCAACAGCTCTCCGTTTACGTTTACGTTATTTATAAAGTTGATTACTCGACAGGATCCTTAAAGGCAGTGGACACTATTGGTAATTACTCAAAATAATTATTAAAACCCTTTTCGCGTGGGTTTCATGCCGCTTTAGGGTATGACGTGTCAAACGTTTAAATATTGAGTATCTACACATAGAAATACGTAGATGACCGCATACAATATTTGAAAGTCGCACATTATAATGACAAATATCGCATACATAAAAACGAAAATCGCACACAAATACTAGGGTTATCGCAAATCAATATTTGAAAAGCGCAAATAACAATGGCGAATATATCGCATACATAAAACGGACATCGCACTCAAACACGAAGAGATTGTCGAGTCAAAGACCAATCTTCTCACTTGGTGTATATCAACATAATATGCACAAACTAGAAACCTGTGAAAATTTGAGCTCATTTGGTAGTCGAAGTTGCGAGAAAATAAAGAAAGAAAAAGCACCCTTGTCACACGAAGTTGTGTGAGTTTAGATGGTTGATTTCGAGACCTCAAATTCTAAATCTGAGGTCTCGAAATCAAATTCGTGGAAAATTACTTCTTTCTCGAAAACTACTTCACTTTGGTCTCGAAATCAAATTCGTGGAAAATGACTTCTTTCTCGAAAACTAATTCACTTTCTGTGTGAGCCGTTTCTCACAATGTTTTATACCACCAACCTCTCCTCATTACTCGTCACCAAGTAAGGTTTTATGCTAATAATTATTTTGAGTAATTACCAATAGTGTCAACTGCTTTTAAGTGCCAAACTTGGCTAGTTTCTCTCCTGATGGGAATTTGCCAACCTCTCCCAAACTCTCTCATACCATGGTTTTACACGCCATATTGTTATAAGGCCCTAAAAAAATTCTCCTGTTTAATATAGTAGTCTCAGGTAATTCCTGTCCACGTTCTCACTTAATTTTTCAAAGAATTGAAGAAAAATTCCATTTATTTGTTTTGTCACAGCCACACCGTAACCCGTGCATCTATACACACAACAAACTAATCCCGTTCCCTATCTATAATATGCCCCACTTTCACATTTCACTGCTCACTAAATCTTAGACGCAAAAAAAATGTATAAATTAATCTACAACTTATGAAATCTCGGACTCTTTATCAAGAAGCTTACAGCTACAAATAACCGGGTCGGGACGTCTGATTTAAAGGGAAGGTACACGTTTGGTAATTGTCAAAGACCAGTGTTCTCTCTTGGTGTATCCCATCATAACCATAAAAATAACAAGCCTGTGAAAATTTGGGCTCAATTGGTCATCGAAGTTGCGAGAAAATGATGAAGGAAAAAAACACCCTTGTTGGACGAATTTGTGTGCTTTCAGATAGGAATAAAATACTTCTAGCTATAAGTCTTTTATTATTTTAGTGAGAATTCTCAAAAACTTCGTTTCTTCAAAGGGAGTAATTTCTCACAATGTTTTATACTATCAATAGCTCTCAAATGCTCGTTACCAAGTCAGTTTTTAAGTTAATACTTGTTTTGAGTAATTACCAAAAGTGTGGCTAAGTTTCGGTTGGCGAAGTAATAAAAACGCATAGGCCTATACACTCCTCTACTCCACACAGTCATGTACCCTGCCCTTATCGTTGCCTTTTTTTTTCTTTCTATTAACAACAACCAAGATAGTGATTACTCGTGATGTCATACCCAACCAGTTATTATTTCACTTCAGAACCTCTGATGTGTGTTTCAAAGTACCTTGCCCTTTCGTTTTGGGCCGCTATGCTGCCGTCCTTGCCCCTCGTATGTTTGAACAACGATTACTGGTTTATCGTGATGTCATGTACACCCACCCATTTCTTTCACCACTTTAGAATTCTATGTAAGAGTTGCTCGTCTCTGTATATAATAAGAGCTGGTAACAGAGATCGATCCACCCACAGAGTTTGGGAGACTATATAAAACTACGGCTGAACTCGGTCGGATACACTCTGCTAAACGCACTGTGTTGTAGAAGGATCATCTTTCATCATCATCATCATCACAATGTCTGCACCCCGACAGAACGTCTCATCTCCCCACGACCTGGGAGGTGAGTACGACCCCCTAGCGGACTCCTGGTTGTGGGCCCCACCACCGACGCATACATCGATTCTGGTTCTGGTGAATGCTTGCTTCATGTATCTACTATGGAGGGATAATCGCCGCCGTATGATGCAGAGGGGAGCAGAACCTCCGGGCCCCAAGGGGATTCCGATTATCGGATCGCTTCTGGAGCTACGCGGAAATCCGATATTGCGCCTTCGTGACATCGCTCGACAGTACGGACCAATAGTTTCAATCAAGGTAAAGTTTTTTTTTATCAAGGCCAAACTCCGAACTTAACTTCCTTGTCATAATTGACCCGATTCCCGGGCCGAAATGGGGACCCGGTAAAAAAAAAAAAAAAAAAAAAAATCGGATCAGCGTGTTTGAAATAAATAAACTTTTGTTCTTTTTTTTGTTTTGTTTTTTAAATATTCCGGGTCACACTGACCAAGAAATGGGTCACACTGACCAAGAAATGGGTCATAATGACCAAGAAATGGGTCATAATGACCAAGAAAAGTTTCATACTGATTAAAAAGTCCCATACTGACGAAGAAAAGTGTCATACTGACTAAGAAAAGTGTAATACTGTCTACGAAAACTGTCAAGCTGACTAAGAAAAGTGTCATATACGGACCAAGAAAAGTGTCACACTGACCAAGAAAAGTACTATACTGACTGAAAAGGTGTCACAATGATTAAGAAAAGTGTCAAACTGACCAAAAAAAAGTGTCATACTAACCAGGAAAAGCAATAAACTGACTGAGAAAGTGTCACATTGACTAAGAAAAGTGTCACACATACTAAGAAAAGTGTCAATTGACTCAAAAAGTGTCACGCTGACTAAGAAAAGTGTCATACTGGTCGAGTTGTCTCAATCAAGTTGCCAGACGGACGAGTTGTCTGAACACCGCCAACGGACACCAACCCTCAGAAATCACAAACACGATTCATGAACGAATCCGTTTCTGAAATTCAAATGTTTTTTAGTGTGAACAATATATTGTCCAAATTGTATTACTTCGAATTGAATCCTTTCTCAAAATATTCTATACTATCCCTGGCTGCAGTGCTTTTCGCCAAACAAGTTTTTATGATCACACATATTTTAGAGTTATCACCAATCATGACCCTAAAAGAATTCGTTTATTGTGCATGCACACCCCGAAATCCTGCGGTTCAGTTTTGTCAATGTATATTTTCTGGTTAAAAAGCTGTTATAGTCAATTTGTTTTTATGACATTTTGTATGGCTGATTTTCATGTAAAAGCACCCACGGCCCGCGAGTTTGACAACAATGTCAAATACCTTTAAAGACACTGGGTGCGTTTAGCTTCCCTGGGTCGACCCCGGTGTGTGGCGGTTTTTTTTTCCAGGACGAACGTGTGCAGATAATTACCCACGTTCGTCCTGTAAAAAACCCGCCACACAACGGGGTCGACCCAGGGAAGCTAAACAAACGCACCCACTGAACACTTTTGGTAATTGTCAAACGAAACGGGTCAAATCGTACCCAAGCCAACTCGTACCCAAGTCAACTCGTACCAAAAATATTGTACCCAAGTCAACTCGTATCCAAGTCAACTCGATGACCCGAATGCATTGTCAAAGACCAGTTTTCTCTCACTTGGTGAATCTCAACTTATGCATAAAGTATCAAACCTGTGAAAATTTAAGTTCAATTGGACGTCGAAGTTGCGAGAGAACGAAAAAACACCAGTGTTTCGTGTCCACTGTCTTTAAAGTCACCTGGAAGTGGTATTTTGTCGAAATAAAGCTTTTGTCACTAATATATGTGTTTTGATGAGTGGAATGTGAATAAACAGTTAACTAAGGTTCTAAAAAATTAGTTCTTCTCTTATTTACAAATTTAAGAGTAGGCCCCGACCCGAGAGGGCGCTGTTCGTGACGTCAATCGAGGCGCGATATTGAAGAGAAAATGCTGCACAGTGCTGAAAAAGACGTCGGACCGAACCACTAGGCACTATTGCTCTTGTGAGTCTGACCAACCATGCAGACTGACCCCATCTGTAGTTGTTTTGCTGCATCCAGCAGCAATACAAATGCAAGAAAACAACTTTTTCAAAACGTACGAACTCATTGACTTGGACTTGCATGTTATTTGCACGTGTGTTTACTCTACGCATCAAGGCAAAGTCTGCCTCGATTGACGTCACAAAAGGGGTAGGCGGAGTCAACCCCCAAACAACTTTAACTATTTTTTAAACATATAAATCGTGACAAACAATTACTAAAAAAATTGTTTTATTGTTACTAAACATCTACTTTTATGTTTGAAAAAATAAAAATTCTATTTCCAGGTGACTTTAAAAGTCAAATCAGTTATTTTGATGACATTTGCATGGGTGGTTTGTATATGCATAGCACCCACGCACCGCGAGTTTGACAAACATGTCAAAGACCTTTATTAAGGACACTGAACACTATTGGTAAGTGTCAAAGACCAGTCTTTTCAATTGGTGTGTAAGCCCTTTTAAGGGGCGGTTCTAGTCAAATCAGGCACTTTGATGGCAGTTTGCATGGCTGATTTGACTATGTGCAGGTATCCACGGAACCGCGAGTTTGACAACAAGGTTAGAGACCTTTATTAGTTTCCTGAGCACGGCTCCACTGCAATGATCTGGGTTGGTTGAAAACCTACTAATACCTAACAAAAAAGACCGCAAAGCAAAGAGCTTAAACCGACCGTTGAGTCGGTATTATTTACCCTTAAGAAATATGTAGCTTGTTTTGTTGACAAGAAGACACAATAGAGCATTGTTGTTCACTAGACCCCCCTTTGCTGGCACAAGGCGAAAGTCCGCACGCAACGAGTATTGGGTTAAAGTACGCACGCAACGATATTGTTCCATGCGTTGTGAATCAATATACAATGTGATCTTATTCTTCAACTTTTTTAGGGGGGGTGGGGGGGTGGGGACACCCGTTAAAAAAAGCAATGGGGAGCACTGGCCCGAATGTTTATGTTTTTTTCGAAGGCTGGAACAAAAGTTATATAATACTTAGAATGTTGGGCCAAGTGTTTAGAAAACAAATTGAATTTATATTGCGCTCTCTCCGGGGATCAGCCTGTTAGAGGGCACAAACTCTGCCACCTTTTTTTCTTGTTTTGAGAAAATACAATCAGCTGTTGCTAACTGCTTACCAACCAAAAGGACCTATAGTAGACCTCCGTCCGTCAATACTGATGATGGACTGCGCCCGTGGAGTTGCCCTCTCTCTTGCGGCTGTGGCTGAGAAGTCCGATTCTTGCAAGGCAGTCTCTGCCACAGCTGTTGCAGACATACGGGGAGGGGGCTGACACAGGGGTGGCATGGGGGCTGCTACTCTCAGTTTCCTCCTCTGACTCTTCCCCTGCAGCAAGGAAGTGCGTCTCTCCTCATGGTTTAAATGTAACAGTCTTTTCTCGAAGGCTTCTGGTCATTTAGAGAAAGACTCCTGCTAGTGTCGAAACGTCGGACCATTTACCCTTTTTTACACATTTTTTTCGTACACTACCTTTTCTTCTAGCAAGCTGTTTTTTAACATCGAAAGTTATAAATGTTTGAAGCTTTGCATGGTGTGAAGAATAAGAAATAACGTTGCATGCTGAATGATAAACTTGCGTCTCGAGTATTACAATGATTGCCAATCGAACGCTCTCGTGTATAACGCACCTTATAAAAGGTTATCGCCTTTTTTTTTCGCCTGCGGCCGGCTTTAGAGTCGCCGCTTTTTTTGCCGTGTCGAACTCAAATGATTTTCTGTGACACCAAAAATTTCCCAACTGAGAACTTAATTCGATTCGACACGGCAAGAGCGCGACGTCTGTCATCACCAGGGCGTGCAACTGCCATGTAGCAAGGCAGGGCTTGGCGTGCTATACAGTAATGTCCAACTCAAATAAAACGTTTGCGCTAAACGTCGCTCTTATGTCGAACTAAATTCATCATTTTCTAATTATTTGAATTCAACACGGCAAAAGTGCGACATTTAGCGCAAGCAATGTAGATGCCCATATTTGGTCATGGGTGGTGATGATGACGTATGGTTTTTCTTGCAGTTCGGGATGCTGAAGGTTGTAATGTTGAATGACGTGCCGACCATCCAGGAGGCTTTTGTGAACAACTCGACCATTTTCAACGACAGACCGACATTCCTTGGCGTTCTTACTGGTTCAGGGACAACAAAAGGTAGTGACATTCTTCTTGTAGTGTTTCTCTTGCAGATAGTAGTGTTCTCTTTCACATGGTAGTGTTCCTCTTTCAGATAGTAGTGTTTCTCTTTCACATGGTAGTGTTCTCTTTCAGATGGTATTGTCTCTCTTTCAGATGGTAGTGTTTCTCTTTCAGATGGCAATGTTTTCTTTCAGATGGTAGTGTTTCTCTCTCAGATGGTAGTGTTTCTCTTTCCCGTCGTAGTGTTCCTCTTTCAGATGGTTGTGTTTCTCTTTCAGATGGTTGTGTTTCTCTTTCAGATGGTAGTGTCTCTCTTTCATATTGTAGTGTTTCTCTTTCAGATGGTTAGTGTTTCTCTCTCAGATGGTAGTGTTTCTCTTTCAGATGGTAGTGTTCTCTTTCAGATGGTAGTTTTTCTCTTTCATATGGTTGTATTTCTCTTTCAGATTGTAGTGTTCTCTTTCAGATGGTAGTGTTTCTCTTTCATATGGTTGTATTTCTCTTTCAGATGGTAGTGTTCTCTTTCAGATGGTAGTGTTTCTCTTTCACATGGTAGTGTTTCTCTTTAACATGGTAGTGTCTTTCAGATGGTAGTGTTCTCTTTCAGATGGTAGTGTTCTCTTTCAGATGGTAGTGTTTCTCTTTCAGATGGTAGTGTTATTCTTTCAGGTGGTAGTGTTTCTCTTTCACATGGTAGTGGTTCTCTTTCAGATGGTAGTGTTCTCTTTCAGATGGTAGTGTTTCTCTTTCACATGGTTGTGTTCTCTTTCAGATGGTAGTGTTTCTCTCTCAGATGGTAGTGTTTCTCTTTCAGATGGTAGTGTTCTCTTTCAGATGGTAGTTTTTCTCTTTCATATGGTTGTATTTCTCTTTCAGATTGTAGTGTTCTCTTTCAGATGGTAGTGTTTCTCTTTCATATGGTTGTATTTCTCTTTCAGATGGTAGTGTTCTCTTTCAGATGGTAGTGTTTCTCTTTCACATGGTGGTGTTTCTCTTTAACATGGTAGTGTCTTTCAGATGGTAGTGTTCTCTTTCAGATGGTAGTGTTCTCTTTCAGATGGTAGTGTTTCTCTTTCAGATGGTAGTGTTATTCATTCAGGTGGTAGTGTTTCTCTTTCACATGGTAGTGTTCTCTTTCAGATGGTAGTGTTATTCTTTCAGGTGGTAGTGTTTCTCTTTCACATGGTAGTGGTTCTCTTTCAGATGGTAGTGTTCTCTTTCAGCTGGTAGTGTTTCTCTTTCACATGGTTGTATTTCTCTTTCAGATGGTAGTGTTCTCTTTCAGATGGTAGTGTTCTCTTTCAGATGGTAGTGTTTCTCTATCATATGGTTGTATTTCTCTTTCAGATGGTAGTGTTCTCTTTCAGATGGTAGTGTTCTCTTTAACATGGTAGTGTCTTTCAGATGGTAGTGTTCTCTTTCAGATGGTAGTGTTCTCTTTCAGATGGTAGTGTCTCTCTTTCAGATGATAGTGTTTCTCTCTCAGATGGTAGTGTTTCTCTTTCAGATGGTAGGGTTTCTCTTTCAGATGGTAGTGTTTCTCTTTCAGATGGTAGTGTTTCTCTTTCAGATGGAAGTGTTTCTCTCTCAGATGGTAGTGTTTCTCTCTCAGATGGTAGTGTTTCTCTCTCAGATGGTAGTGTTTCTCTTTCAGATGGTAGTGTTTCTCTCTCAGATGGTAGTGTTTCTCTTTCAGATGGTAGTGTTTCTCTCTCAGATGGTAGTGTTTCTCTCTCAGATGGTAGTGTTTCTCTTTCAGATGGTAGTGTTTCTCTTTCAGATGGTAGTGTTTCTTCTTCATAATGGTATTGTTTCTCTTCCATAAGGTAGTGTTTCAGTTTCGTTGAAAAAAGAGTGTTGCTCTTTCGCGTTGTGGTGACAATCGTGCTGTACACACGACAGCAATTCAACTGGGGTCCCTTGCTTTATTTTAGCATGGTTGTAAAGTACAGTTTGTGAAGATTTGGCAAGAGAACTTGGTAATTAGACAATATTGTTGTCCTTTCACATGGCGTACATTTTGTAAAATATTACAACCATGCTTCAGTTTAGCAAGGGGCCCTTGCTAAAAAGCTCTCATGTGAAAGGTGCTTATTTCGACTTCAATGTCGGCATTCTACCTGTTTGGCACAATCTATTCCAAGGAACTTTGGGAACAGTGTCATCAGTGCTAGAGAAATATCTCAAAAAGCATATGGAAAGATACATCTCCATATCTGAAAAAAATAGCAGCTACCTTTGTTCTACAAGTAAGCCATAACAAGTCTGAATTCGGACAAAAGTCTGAAAGGTATAATTCACACATTTCAAAATGGGGCCAAGCAAACTGGGGTCAACAAATAGAGCAACCTTTACAGCAACTTCAGATTATTCTGACTAGCCTATAGATGATTATATACACTAATCTTAAGACGATGTCTACGTCTTGAACCAATTCTTACTCAGGAATGGTGTCTCTGAGCAGTGGGCCATTCCACCGGAACCAACGACTTCTCATGGCCGACATACTCCGTAGTCTGGGTATTGGACGCACCAAAGGGGAAGTGTTTTTCAGCCAAAGTGTGACCACTCTCTGCAACTATCTGACAGCGAGTGACCAGTGTCCCATCGACTCCATACAGATCAACAAATTCGTATTTGACGCATTTACATCGTAATTATTATAGCAACAATTTTTTTCTGCAGGTACCACAACAATTTGAAGGCGCTGGACACTATTGGTAATTACTCCAAAATAGTTGTTAGCATACAAACTTACTTGGTTACAAGCAAAAGGGCTCCCTCTGAAGTAACATAGTTTTTGAGAAAGAAGTAATTTCTCACTATAAATATTTGAACTTAAAGTCACCTGGAAATAGAATTTTTTTTCTTTCAAACATAAGAGTATATGCTTACGAACAATAAAACAAACTTTTTTTAGTATTTGTTTGTCACGATTTATATGTTTAAAAAATACATAAAGTCGTTTGGGGGGCTGACTCCGCCTACCCCTTTTGTGACGTCAATCGAGACTTTGCCTGCAATGCGTATAGCAAACACACGTGCAAAGTACATGTATGTCCAAGTCGTGAGTTGGTACATTTCAAAAAGTGTTTTTCTGCATTCAGCAGCAATACACCTGGTCGGCATTGCCGGGGAAAAAAAAAAAAAAAAAAATTGAAATGTACAAACTCACGACTTGGTCCGTACATGTACTTTGCAATTGTGTTTACTCTACGCATTACAGGCAAAGTCTGCCTCGATTGACGTTACGAACAGCGCCCCCTCTCGGGTCGGGGTCTACTCTTAAATTTGTTAATAACATAAGAACTGATTTTTTAAAACCTTAGTTAACTGTTTATTCACATTCCACTCATCAAAACACATATATTAGTGACAAAAGCTTTATTTTGAAAAAATACCACTTCCAGGTGACTTTAACAAAAACCTCAACTGAGGTCTTGTATTCAAGGCATCTGAAAGCACACAACTTGTGCGATTTCATTATTCTTTTGCAATTTTAGACGACCAAATGAGCTCAAATTTTTACAGGTTTATTATTTTATGCATTTTGAGAACACCAAGTGAGAAGACTGGTCTTTGTCAATTACCAAAGATGTCCAGTGCCTTTAATAGATGGAAATTTGCATCAGGAATAAAGAATAATCATTTTTGTTTTACCCATACACACCAATGTGTGTTAGCAATGTATACTCAGTACTTTCCCGAGCTCTGTGAAAACAAATAAAACAGTTCAATCTTGGAAACTAAAATCAATAATACTTTGACGTTTCGTTCTAGGGGTCTTCAGCAGAGAAGCCAGTTCCTTTCAGAACTTCATAATCAAAGACTTCAGGCCTAAAGCTTGTTATTATGCATCTGAAAGCACACACAGTTTTGTGCAACAGGTGTGTTTTCTTTCATAATTCTCTTTCAACTTCGACGACCAATTGAGTCAAAATTTCAGATTTGTTATTTTAAGCATTATATTGGGATAAAACTAGTGAAAAAGGTCTTTGACAATTACCAAAGGTTTCCAGTGCTTTTAATGTTGTTGTTTTAGTTTTATGATGTTTTTTCCCCCTTTTTCTTTTGACAAAATGAAATTCAGATTTACGTTTGGACCGGACTGGGAGGTGAACAAGTCACTTACAGATCTCCGAGAATCCCCCTCTGAAATATTGAAAATGAACCCAGCAATGATCCTGGCCTCGCAGTTCTTCCCCAATTTCATAGTTAGAAACATCATGCCGCGAAAATACAAACTGGAGAAGGCGTTGCGATCTTTGCTTCAGAACACCCGGCGCCGGGCCGAGGAAAACCCGGACACAGTGGAAGATGAGTTTGATTCTTACGTAGATGGCATTATAAAGATTCAAGAACAAGCCAAGAGGCAGCTTGCTAAGAGCAATGATGCTGCATTGAGGGAGAGAGCACAGGCCTTCTTAGCACCGGACGAACATTACACCCTCGTCTTGTTCGATTTCTTCGTGATAGGGACTGAGACGTCTTTAATTGGACTGAAGTGGGTTCTTCAGATTCTGATGGTTTATCCAGAATGGCAGAGGAGAATCCAGGAAGAGATTGATCACGTGGTTGGAGTTGGTGATTTACTTATTTATTCATTTGTTTACTTATAACAGTAAGCGCTTTTCACATACGAAGGCAGCTCAAAGCGCTTCCAACATTATTACCCCCAGTCACTGGGCCTTAAGTCATTCCTTAAACCATCTCAGCTCCCTGGACAGTATACAGCCTTTGCAACAATAAAAGCGCTACTAAACTAAACCAATCACAATAACCATCTCTGTCCTCACAGGTACCCATTTACCCTGAGTTGGAGAGAAGCAATTGTAAATAAGTGTCTTGGTCAGGGACACAAGTGTCACGACAGGATTCGAACCCACACTCTGCTGAACAGAAGCACCAGAATTTGAGTTTGGTGCTCTGACCCACTCGGCCACGACACGCTATCCTTTACTTATAATTCTGGTCGTGAAGCCAAGGGTTCTCGGAATTATACGATCTTAATTACTTTACTATAAGCCAAGAACCCCATGGAGAGAAGACACAGAAGGAAGTTTTAGTTTTATTTCCTCATATATTGTGCCCTTTACCAAGGAGAAAATGCCTTGGTGCCCTTGCCCTTTCAAAAACGAAGCACACAGAGGCCTGAGCGTTTTTATAAATACTTTATAAATTCATAGTGATTTTGTCTTCTTCTTCTATGACCTGAAGTATCGTCTTGCAAATTTTTCCACAGGTAGCGATGCACCATCTCTTACGCACAAGAGCAAAATGCACGTCACAATGGCGACAATTACCGAAGTTTTACGATTCCGTCCGGTGACTTCTCTCGGAGCCCCTCACCGAGTGACGGAAGACACTACTCTTGGTGGGTACTTCATACCCGGAGGCACTACGCTCATTACCAACATTTACGCAGCAAATACTGATGGCGCTTTGTGGGAGGAACCGGACCGTTTTAACCCGAAACGGTTCCTGAACCCGGAGGGGAAGTTCACAGTGCCGAATAAAATCATGACATTCTCAACTGGTAAATATTAATTGTCTATTCTATTTGTTTATTTGTTAGAGTGTTTATTTTTGTTACTGTTTTTTTGTAGCATCTGTTAGGTTGTTTGTTGAGGTGTTTGTTTGTTTGTTGATGGTACAATTATTGACAATGCTTATGCCATTATTTATTCAAAAGGTCAAAGGGCATGCCCAGGAGAGAAGTGGACCCGTTCTTTAATTTATCTCTACATCACCAACGTCTTGAAGCACTTCACGTTGAAGTTTCCCAATGGCACGCCACTCCCAGACCTGGACGGTCACCCGGGGATAAACCATGCTCCGCACGAATTCAAAATTTGTGCTGTTCCTCGATGAAGAAATTTATAGTGATGTCCAGGATGAAGTTGAAATAATATTTGGACTAAAAAAAAAAGGAAAAAATTGATAATGGTAGAAATTCTTGTTCAGAATGTAGTGATGCATGATGGAAACGGCTGTCAATGTACTGCATTCGGGGCAAAGCGCACAATCATGATATCATAAAGCATGATATCATAAAGCATGGCGAACTGTGTACAAACTTCTTCTGATAGCGCCCTCTTTTGAAATCTCCTCCAGCCCATGTTAATTTCCCATTAGGGGCCAGAATCTACGGCGGGAAGATTTCCCTATAATAATAGTGGCTTCTTATATAGCGCTCAGGTTGTGACGCTCATGGCACTTCAACATTATTACCCCTCGTCACTTGGCCTTGAATCATTCCTTACACCATCTCAGCTCCCTGGGGGAGTATACAGCCTGTGCTGCCAAATATGTAACGCACTAAGCTAATCAATCACCAGAACCATCTCTGCCCTCACAGGTACAGATTTACCCCTGGGTGGAGAGATTGCTTTTTGGTTAAGTGTCTTGCTCAAAGACACAAGTGTCAGTTCGGGGATTCGAATCAACTCTCTGCTGAACAAGCTCAATGGATTTGTGATTACACAACTGAAATGACTTTGAACCAAGACTAGGGCCAAGTTACTCTCTCTTGCCTGTTGCGCATCTTGAACCTTTATTAAGAGATATTAAAGTGGAAGGGAGATAAGTGACAACTTCTAACCAGGCCCGATACTTCATGGAGGGAATGAAGGCGGTTGCCTCCATGCCCCCTGGTCATTGCCTAGGTGCTCTAGTATAAATTTACAATTTCCTTTACCAAGGAGAAAATGCCTCGGTGCCTTGCGTCTGCCTTACAGACCACAGACCTGTTGAACTCCCATACATACATTATTTATAGTGACAATCACTACAATTATCTTCTCAAGGAAACACAAGCCTCACCAGCCCATTCAACTTCCTAGGATTTGTTCATAAACTATACTTCACAAGTTGCTCATAGTTTTCTCGTAAACACTATATTAGTGTTTACGACTCTTTGAACAGCTACTTTATACAATCAACCCTCTTCATAAAGAACACTGCTAAGAGGTTCTACTTATAAAGAGTCATTATGATATCCAGAATCTCATTTCCGCTTTGTGTTTGTTTGTTTTGCTTTCCCCTTAATGAGGTAACCAGGGCCCAATAACATAGAGCTGCTAAGCACAAAAATTTGCTTAGCATACAAATTTTGAAAACAGAATTACCGACCACATTTCCACTTTATTTTCAGGATAAGCAAACAATAGCTGAATTACCAGTATCAAGACATATGCAACAAATGGAAATTTGTTTGGTAATCCTGTTTTTATCAAGGAAGAAATTTCATGCTGAGTAATTTCTTTTTGTGCTTAGCAGCTCTATGAAATTGGGCCCTTGCCAGTCCTAGCAATCTTGTTATAATGACAGTCTGTTCCAAATTGTTCCAAAGATTTGTAGTTCACACATTATTCTAGAAATGAATTTCAATTGTGAGTTGTGAATGTATTCCCCCCCCCCCCCCCCCCCGGGTGCATTTAAGGGAGCAGATCAAAAGTTTGTAAAATGATTGCGAACAAGTCAACCCCAAAACATGCCTAGAGCGAAAGTACCACAAGGGTCGCAGTACACTTTTGTCAACTGTGTGTTTTTTTCTTGAAACTACTAGACCATAGTAAAGCGCACAATATAAGTAAAGCCACCACACTGATTTGCTTTTATCTTGATATACATGTACCCCAAAAATATTTGCTTGCACGCACAAGTAAAAAATCACACGTATACGCTTAAATAGCGTCCCTCGCCCCCGCATTCGTTCCTGAAACCACATCCCGCCGGCCCCCGCATCTTCACACCCTCCCCCCTGAAAAACAAAAACAAATAACAACAAATTTCAAAGCATACTAAAGTTGTTTTTTAAGATGAAAATTATACACGCTTAACAAATCCGATCTCACCGCCCCCTTCCACCCTCCCAGGAAAAATATTCGGAGCAAACAAAATGACTTGTTGTTTTCTTATTACAAGCATAACAAGAATTTTTTGAAGAGTTCATTCATGCCTACAGACACTATCCAATCAAAAGACTTGTAGAGAAGTCATTCAAAGCTTGTCACGAGTATAGCGTGGGAGACTGCTGCGCTACTGGTCTCGCGGCCGCGACTTTGGCCCGTTTAAACGGGTCAGTAGTCGGGAGAGCAGTAATACCGCAAGAGCAGTAAAAGCGCGAGAGCAGTACTAAAGTTTTGTGAGACCATGCATCGCGACAGCAATTGGATGACTTGCTACAAGTCTAATCCACATGTGAAAATATCATGAAGTAAGGAACTGAAAAACATCACCTAGCAGATTGGATTGTGTCAAGGAAATTGATTGTGTGCACTATTTGGAATTTTGTATTTAGTGCATTTTTTATATGTATATTTTTAGAGCATGCTGCCGTTTGTATTCTTGTCATTTGGGGGGAATTTAATTTAATTTTATGTAACCAGTAGAATTGAGGCCGTAGACTTTTGAGTCGCAGTTATTTAGTGAACTTTTTTAATTCCAGGCAGGTGACATTGGCTTATTGTTTATTGTTCTTTTTGTATTTTGTATTTTTCATATTAAAATGCCGAGTAAATAATTTTAACAATAATAATGATTATGATAGTGGTCATTTTTGTTTTTATGTAGCAAGCTTCTTTCATTGTGAAATGTTTAAGGAACATTGTATTTTTACTCTGAAGAAATATTTTGGGGAAAATGCTTCTGAAGAAAGTGTTAAAAATGTACAATTATTCATATTTTATAAACAAAATGATTACCTATCTTTTTATTTTTAAAGCCATTGGACACTTTCTGAACAGAAAAAAAATTAAAAGTTCACAGATTTAAAAATTACTTACGGGTTTATAGAAGGTAATGGTGAAAGACTTCCCTTGAAATATTATTCCATGAAATGCTTCACATTTTGAGAAAACATTAAAACAATATCAGTTCTCGATAGCGAGAATTACGAATTTATTTGAAACACATGTCATGACACGGCAAAACATGCGGAAACAAGGGTGGGTTTTCCCGTTATTTTCTCCCGACTCCGATGACCAATTGAGCCTAAATTTTCACAGGTTTGTTATTTTATATACAAGTTGTGATAAACGAAGTGTGGGCCGTTGGACAAAACTGTTTACCGATGTTGTGCGATTGCTTTAAAGGGTCTGTAAAATACCAATATAATATACAGTGCGTGTATAGCAAGCGTAATGACCCTGAAAATAAAATATTTACATGCATTTTTTTAAACTGTTCACTTTCGATGTGGAAACCCATTGTCTCTCATTTATAAGTCGACCATAAGCTTAATTCACGACAAGTTTTTATTTTAATACATTTGTTTTTCATTTTTGTTCTTTCTTTAATTTTTCTAACCGTCACATTTCCATGCAAGTACTAACACTATTTATATATAGTTACAGTTTATGATGTATGCCCATAATCATCTTAAACAATAGTTTATTACAAAGTTTCATATTGCAATTTTAATATTAACATTTATACTTCGTAATTTTTTGAAATATTAGGTTCTTTTTTCTATGCTATTTTACCTCTACTAAAACGCTGACCATTTACATCATAAATGTGACCTCATAATAATTAATTAACACCCTTGTGACCGAGAAAAGGTAACGGAAAACAAAGTGTAAAAATTATATTTCATTTATAACACAATATATTTCAAAATATCAGACATGTCAAGACAAAATAATTCTATGGTAATCACGTTACAATGAAAACAGAAACTGAAAATAGGGTTTTTCAGAATTTTATAAACCGAGGCCTGAAATTATATGGAAGCTAACATGGCCTTTTAGGCCTTGGTGCCCCTTCAAAATTTTCCTTCAAGATATAAATTATTTGTTGTGTTTCTCCCTTGCGCCATGAGCATCACTTGTGGTGGATACCGGTGCACTATATGTGTTCTTATTATTATTATTTCCACCGGAAATGGTAGTTTAAAAAAATAAGTACGCAGCACCTCAAAATCAAAAACAGAATTAAGTAAAAAGAAAGAAAAGAACATTAAAACAAACAGATCATTATAGCTGTGAAATAAAGATGAGTTTTTAGTGGTAGTAGATTATTCAGGGGTGAGAGTCATTACTAACGAAAAAGTCTAAAACTTGGATACAAATTCAAAGGTATGTTGAAATGATGCCATTTCTACCGTTTGGTAACCCCTGGGGTTATAGATTTCAATGAGCTTTTGAAAACAGTATCCAAAGCACCAGAGAGGTAGACCAATGACCAGGATTTCTTTATTTGTGGGAAAAATATTGTCTGAGTTTCTTCACCAGCCGTTGATTTCACCAAACTCTTCCTAACTTAAGATTAATCTTAGGACTTATTACGAGTCCCCACCCTGCACTGTAGCATGCAGACCTTGAGATTAAGTTAGGACGAGGTTACTCGTCTTAACTCGAGATAGGATTTATCCTAGCATTTCGTGAAATCGGCTGTAGGCCGACATAAAAAGTCTGAATTCAGCCAAAAGTCTGAACAATCTCATCCCTGGTTATTTAACATATTCAGTCCCAAATTCGCTTGACGAATTCCCTGTTTCTGTAAGTGCAGATTCTTTGCTTAGAGTAAGCAGAGCCATGAAATTCGGCCCAGTGTTTTTTTTTGTGGTTTTTTTTTGGGGGGGGTATGTTTTCAGACACTTCTATATAAACAAAATGTACTTGTTAAGCCTATGGAATGTGTATCAATTAATAGTATCATGGAAACTTCACGTGATATCATGCAGTACATACCCACATGGTACTGAACCTAAACGGGTATACAACAAAATACCCACCCAGTCTAACACCCATTTTAGGTGTTAAACCTCCTATGTCTCTAAAAAAATATATAAAAAAAATACAGCAAAAAAAAAAAAAGATAACTCAATTCACAGAGGTACAAGACACCTTAAAAAAGAAAGAACAAACCTGAATTTTAATATTTGAACATTTTCAAACGTAAAATTTGAGTTTTTCCAAATTTAAGACGATCTTATGTCACAAGTGGTCACAAAGTTAGATAAAAGATTGACCTCATCAGCAACAAAATTTCACTAGAAAATAATGGATCAGTTCCACAGCTCAAAGCCCAATACTGTTTCTATTCAGCCAAATGCAGTGAAACTTCCGTGACCACTGTTTGTAAATGGTCGGGGGGGGGGGGGCGCTGGTGAGGGGGGGGGGGCGCTGGTGAGGGAGGGTTCACAGAAGCAGCCTACATCTGAGACCTACGCAACGGATCATTAGTTTTGAATGGAATTGCTAGCATTTCAAAACACACAGATTAGGGGCTTGGTGAAATCTCTATTATGTGTATTTGTGTGGGAAAGGGGGCTTGGGGTGGTTTGGTTGGTGGACCCAGTTTCTGCGACGGATCGTTAGTTTTGTATTGAAAGTTTTTCAAGGAAGAATTATTTTTTGTAAGTCCTTGTTTGGAGAAACGATCCACTGATTGCATTTCAGATACCGTGTGACAATCAAATTAAACTTCTCTCCATTTGTGCAGCCAAATGTGACCTCGAAGTCTGAGAAAAATGCACATTATTTTGGGTTTTTCAGTCAAAGTCAGTGACCAAAATAGTTCCCTCAGCTGTTATCAAAGTTTATAATACATCACGCTGAGTTTTTTCTTAAAGGCACTGGACACCTTTGGTAATTGTCAAAGACCAGTCTTCTAACTTGGTGTATCTCAACATAATGCACAAAATAACAAACCTGTGAAAATTTGAAATCAATTGGTCATCGAAGTTGTGAGGGAATAATGGAAGAAAAAACACCCTTGTCGCACAAGTTGTGTGCTTTCAGATGCTTGAATTCAGGTCTTGTTTAAAGTCAACAATTTTAGTGAGAAATTACTTCTTCCTCAAAAACTACGTTACTTCAGAGGGAGCCGTTTTCTCACAATGTTTTATACTATCAACAGACCCCTCCATTACTCGTTACCAAGTAAGTTTTTATGCTAACAATTATTTTGAGTAATAACCAATAATGTCCGGCGCCTTTAATGCCTACAGTTAATACTTCAATAAGTTGTGCAGCGAAATGTGACCTTAAAACCTGAGAAAAGTGCATTATACTTTGGGTTTTCCAGTCAATGTCAGTGACCGAAAAAGGTCCCCTCAGCAGTTGCAACAAAACCAGTTTGTAAAACAACATGTTGAGATTTTGTCTTAATGTCTACAGAAACAATATTTCATACAGAAAAAAACACACAAAGTAAAAACATGTCTATGAAAATGTTTGCAAAAGTAAGTAGTAATATTAAGTAGTTGAGATTGACCGAAAAGGTGTCCTGCAAGAGCACCACATACATGTTATGCAAAGTAAAATAAATACCATGTTGCTCGTTCGGACTTGGTTTTTTTTTGAATTTGTGAAATTTCTTTTTAACGAGATTGATAGACCTTGCTATTGCAACATCACAGCCCCAGGTTTTTGACATCGGAGGTTGGAAAACTATGGAGAGCCATAAATGCAATCTAAAACAGATGGTACCGGTAATAGTTTATAGCAAAGTTTAATACACAATGTTGACTTTTTATAAATACTTTTTGTGGAGTGGATTTTCTGGACTCACTTCGATAACTCAAATTCGTCAAACAAAGAAAAAACTTTAATCACAAATTACAAAAAAAAAATCGGCATGGCGTCCAAAATTTGAGCAGGTGGGGACGCGCAACATGTTATTTATTTTGGTTGGCCTAATAGACCGCTCCTTCATGCATTGACCAATTACATCATAGCATCTGGCTTGCTGCACAGTACACTAGGCCCCTATCTCTTTATCCGTAAGGATAAAGACAGTTACCAGTTTTCACAAACAGTGATTTCATTGGACACAATGATGTCAACGATAAACGTGCAGTGACATAGCTTTACATATCTGTGTTTGATTGGTCCAGGGGTGATGCGAGTGTGCAGCTGACAAACGTCACCTCGGACCAATAAAAAAACAGCTTAAATTTGGTTGTCTGATTGTGCAGCGTCGTGAAACGAATGTAGGTTATTAATTTTGGGTTTTTACCCATACACCGGTGTGTGTTTAGCACAGACGTATACTCTGTACTTAATGTAGGTTAAATATGCATATGGGCGGGGATTGACCTAGGCTGGGGCAACTCTCTTGCGTTATTAACGAGTCTCGATATGTGACGTCAGATATTCAGGCTAGCTGCACCGTATCTGTTGTGAGTGGTGCCGGCCACCCAGAGGGCGCTTTCATAAATATTTGCCAGGGTAGGTTGGACCTAGACTAGCCCCCTGTCTTCATCCGCAAGGTATTGACTTTATACGTATACACATGTACATCAGATTTAGCTGTGAATCTCCAGGACCATAAAGGCCATGTGAAATGAATGGGAGGTCAAAGGTGATTATGAATGGAGGCTCAAGGCAGATCTCTGGCGTAGTTCAAGAGCCTCAAAGTGTAACATCAGATGTTCAGGCTAGGATGGACCAAAACGAATTGCCCTATCCATCGAGTTTAATTTGAACATGTGACCAGCAGTTAAATTTTACCTGTAGGGGCCTAATTCAGAGAAAATTCCCAAGAATTCTACTCATAGAGTAAGTCTGTACATACTATTCGTTTTCAAAGATCCCACAAATCAAACAAACAAAATTCAAATCCCTCCACATTACCATAAAATATATTATAATTTATATATTTAATATCTTTATACACCCTATTCATTAAACATTAAAACAAGCAGGCAACTCAAAAGAGTAACTGACCTTTGAACGATGTGACCTTTCTGTGACCTTGAGAATAGGCCTAGGCAACTAGTGAAATTTGCCACTCTAGTAGCAAGCCTGGACACTAGTCATGACGTGTTTCTATTTTGCATGATGGATTGCGCCATGTTTGCAGCAGGGGCAATATAATAAAATTCACTCTAAAAGGATTGAAGGATTGTGTCACTGATGTCTGATTGTGTTTTGTAAGTAAATTATATTGTTGTGAATAGTCATGAGAGACACAATTGTTTCACCAAACAGGTAGTCGCGAAAAATTTTTTGTAGTAGTTGCAACTATTTTTGTAGAAGTCTAGTCGCACTAAGGCTTACTTTAGGCAATGTGACCTTTGACCTAAGTTGATGCAACTCATACCTGTGCTTGGCTCTCCAGATTCTCAGTGTAGTAATATTGTCTAAGATCGTCGACCACCATGCCCATGGGTTTGACACTCACCCTGAGGTCGGCCAGGACCTGTTCTTCTCCCCCGGCGTCCATGTCCTCAGGATTGATCAAGAGACATTTGATGAAATCCTCGTAGAATGGTGCTGCTCGGACGGCCAGCTGGTGATAATAATAAATACGTGTGAGATAATGCAATTGCAAATAGTATGTGATGATTTTCTTATTTTTATTTTATTTTATTTTATTTTAGGCCTATACAATATTTTAGGCCTATACAATATCCAAAAATACTTAACATTATAAAACAGTAAAATCTAACAATAAATTATAGGAAGTTAACAAAACACATACATGACAAGAGGGGGCAAAACCCAAAAATAGAACAGACAGAAAACATGCAAGACCCATAATGAACTGGGGTGGCAAGATGAGTGAGGGGGAGGGCTGGATCACTTGCTTGACTTGGACTTTGAAGGCAGAGATGGATTGGTGGAATATGTCAATGGAAGGGTTGGTTTGGGAGATGGAATTAAACAGGGAGCAGGCATGATATTGAATCCTTGGAAACAAGAAGAATGTTTTACTGAGTACAAGAACCGACCTGCATGTACACATGGTGTAAGCTTAAAAGGCACGGTACACGCTTGGTAATTGTCCAAATAATTATTAGCATAAAACCTCACTTGGTAAGATGGGGAGAGGTTGATAGTATAAAACATTGTGAGAAACGGCTCCCTCTAAAGTAACGTAGTTTTCGAGAACAAAGTAATTTTTTGTAAATTTAATTTCGAGACCTTAGATTTAGAAGTTGACGTCTCGAAATCAAGCATCTGAAAGCACACAACTTCGTGTGACAAGGGTGTTTTTTTCTTTCATTATTATCTCGCAACTTCGACGATCGGTCAAGTTCAAACTTGCACAGGTTTGTCATTTTATGCATATGTTGAGATACACCAAGTGAGAATACTGGTCTTTGACAATTACCTATAGTGTCCAGTGTCTTTAATATAAATTTCAGGCTATTTAATCACTTTTTTTATAGAAAATAGTAATTTGAAAACAGACTAAAGTAGGCAAAATATATAGCCTGTTGATTATCAGGATTAAAATTAACAATATTCATGATAATAATAATTAAACTTATAATGTGCACATTTCCACCCTTAGAGTGCTAAAAGCACCTAAGACAATACAGTACAAAATATCAACAACAACAAATCAAAATACAACAAAAATGCAATACAACGAGAGAGAAATTGCAAGATATCAAGTTTTTAGTTGAGATTTACAAGCTATTATAATAATAATAATAATACAGAATCTTATAGAGCGCAGAATCCGACTAAAAAGGCGCCTCACACAATCAATTAAAGTAAGAAGTTAAAAATACACACTGCAAAATAAAACTATATTGAAGAATTACAACTTTCTAAAAAAAAACAGTGATATGTGAAATACAACCAATGATAAAAGCATTCTTCTACATGATACGTGGAGCTATGTTTGAAAGTTCAACACCCATTCATATACAAAGCAGAAATAATAAAAGACATTTATTGGCTGCATTTTGATAAAGGTCGATGACAACAACTAACAATGAGTTGTGCTTGACATGCAAACACAGACATAACTGAGCACTCTAGCATTGCAAAGGTTGCTGGTTCGAATCCCACCTGAGTAAAATGCCTGTTTTCACAGCACTCGGGGGAAAGTACAGGGTATACAATGCTAACACACATTGGTGTACGGGTAAAACCAAAAACTGTCATTACCGTTATTTGACATCAGCAATGGACCCTTCCCATGAAATATGCTGATTACATTCACGCATGCGTACAGACCCTGTTTGTTGCCAAACGCCATAGAGTTGTGCACTAAGCAGACGCGCAATCGCGTCTGCGTCATGCACCCATTAGCCGTGTACAAAACAGCCAACCAAAACGTTAGTGCGCACGCGATACGTGCAATTTACATATTTCATGGGAAGGGTCTATTGGTACAAGGGATCTATACTTTATTTTTTACACAAAAATAGAGTGGGTTCTCTTTAGGCCTGGGCGACTAGAGAAATTTACTACTCGACTAGTCGCAACTCAAATACTCACGACTACGACACTAGTCGCCCAGGCTTAGAGCTCATAAATCTGTCGCTATGAGAACCAGTGAGATGATTCTACGAGGGGGGTCTACTTACCGAAAACACGCCCTGCACGACCCAGCCATGGTACTTATGCAATGATCGTTTGTAAGCAGACGTCGCCGCCGTTGTCAGATTCTTCTCCCCTTTCTCAATCTCCACAAGAAATTCTCGGATAAACTCCAGGGCCCTGAAATCAAGTTTGAAAAATCAATTTGAGAAAATTTGTTTTGCAACATTCAGGCCTGATACTTCACGGGCGATTACCTCCATGCCCCCTAGTCCTTGCCTTGGTGCACTTGAAACGTTTTAGTAAAATATGTACAATTTCCTCATAGTGAGAAAATGCCTTGGTGCCCTTGCCCTTTCAAAAACGAAGGATACAGGCCAGAACTTTGAAAACCTTCTCTTGGATTATATCAAAGGGCACCAAGGCAATTACCAAGGGCAACAAATACCTCTGTTGCCTCCATGAAGTACCAGGCCTGCATGGGGCACCAAGGCAATGACCAGGGGTGTGGAGGTAAATGTCTTTGTTGCCCCATGAAGTATCGCACAAAATCCACCGGCCTCATGGAGGCAATTGCCTTTGCTGCCTCCATGAAGTATCAGGCATGCAAGAGGCCATCAAGGCAATGACCACGGGCATGGAGGCAATTGTCTATGTTGCCCCTATAAAGTACCGCACAAACCCTTGGCCTCCTAGTCTATTTCACTTTGTGAAGCAAAGTTTAATGCATACAAACTGAACTTTTTGAAAGCAATTACCTTCGGAGCCACATAAGAGCGTCTGTTGCAGAGTTCCTGAGTTGATGAGCGTTACTCCGTACTTCTTGTTGGACAATGGTTTGGAGAGATGAGAAAGCCGATGGATCCGTGGAATACTTCTGTCTTAATTTCTTCATGAAAAAAAGTGAAAAAGGGTGTAATTTGTCAATAATTTAGTGCTCTTGAATCTGGAATTCCCCAAGAGGAGTTATTGGAACAGGTGACGAAAAGAAAAAACAGAGGGCTGTATACTCCCCAGGGAGCTAATAATTTAATAATTTGGGGGGCTAATCATCCTAACTCGCGAAGGACACGGCTACAACGTGTTCAAGAAGCAGGCATGCAAGTGCGCCTCTGACTGCCAGCCACATCAACCCATTATGACCACGGAGCACAGCCAAGATCGAAAGTGTTTGATTTTTCCCGAGGGATGAAAACCCTCTGAAATGGTCTCGAAAACTCTCTTGGCACAGCAGAGAACCAACGCACAACTGAGATGGTTTTAGGAATGAATTAAGGCCCAGGGACCACTGGTAATGATGTTGGAAGCGCTTTGTGATGCCCTTCCGGTGTGAAGAGCGCAACATATAATAACTGGTTATTATTATTACCATTAAGAGAAAAAAACAATTTACAATCCATTCATAAAATCCACTATTTTGTAACAATTGTAAGCTATATTTCAATAGACCTTTTAAATAAACTACATTTACTTCAATTTATTTTTACAATATTATTATTATTAAAAGTTCAAACATCGCAGCCCAAGGGCTAAGTTTTAAAAGACAAACAAGAATAAAAAAATTAAAAAATTAAATTGTACATAATTGTACAAATATACAAAGAGTGAACGATAGATCACAAGTAAGCAGATTACAAGTAAGCAGATTACAAATAAGCAGCTCTAAAAAAAAGAGTTTTAACAGAGACTTCAAACAGTGAAAAGAACTTGCCTGGCAAATGAAGGCAGTAGGTGCTTACCTTAATGTTACCATTCATGTCCATCTTGACTGGTGTGAATGCGGAGGAGCCCATCATATCTACAGAGAAATGTCACCAAGAAGGGGAAAGTGTGAATGTGAATCTGTTTGTGGCTTCTTGCAGGTAAGGTTTGAGGTTTGTTTGTTTGTTTAGATGATCTTCCCATCAAGGGAACTCGGCAAACTCCACCAAGGGGATATAAACACCCAGCTGGCAACAACCAATCTCTCTCATACAAACCTTGGGTTTAACGCCTATGATTATGAATTGCACAAATCAAGAAATTGTGATTCATTAACTAGACGGCAATATTGATTCTAGTCATTGTGAAATCAGCGATTAACTGGGGATTCGAACTCTGAAAACTTTCCGCCCCAGAAACGGGCTGTAATATTTAGGACTCTGTATCTGTGTGCTGCACAGAGGAAGAGTCCTGACGAGGCCTAGAGTAAACCTCTTCTTTTACAGGCAGTGGACACTATTGGTAATTACTCAAAATAATTATTAGCATAAAACCTTACTTGGTAGCGAGTAATCGAGAGCTGTTGATAGTATAAAACATTGTGAGAAACGGCTCCCTCTGAAGTAATGTAGTTTTCAACGAATTTGATTTCGAGACCTCAAATTCAGAATTTTGAGAATCAATGATCTCAAAGCACTTGACTTCGTGTGACAAGGGTTTTTTTTCTTTCATTATTATCTCGTAACTTCGATGACCAATCCAGCTCAAGTTTTCGCAGGTTTGTTATTTTATGCAAATGTTGAGATACACCGAGTGAGAAGACAGGTCTTTGACAATTACCGATAGTGTCCAATGTCTTAAACGACTAAGTACACATGTGTAATGCGGCTGTACAGCTTTATGTCCCATCCAAAGAATGAAGCAGTTATGTTAAACAGTCTTACTTCTTTTGCATCTGGTGAATTTGGTTCACATATACGGGGAATTCTTGAAAAGCTTGGCAACTTACCGAATATATCTACGACTTGAGCACAGGCATCAAGAAATACGTCTGTTTTAAAACTGCCGTCAGAAGAATCACAAACTGAATCAAACCTAGAATAAAGAAATCATAATTTATGGTTAAATTAATAACTGTCTTGAAAACATGTTATGTGGTTATGTGGTCCAGAGTTGACCTTAAGTACAAATTAGCGTTTTGTGCTGATGCGTGCGAATTGTGAATCGATATGCGCAAATTGCAGGCAGATGCCCATGGATTGTGAGTCGATACGTGCAAATTACAGACTGATATCCATGAATTGTTGGTAGATATGCACAAACTGTGGGCTGATATGCGTGAATTGGGACCGATACACATACAAAATACTAATCAAAACAAATTCAGATCAGATCAAAGTTACAAACACCACAACAATAAAACCAATGAGAGTGCCCATGATTGGCAAAGTAGGGCTTTTTAAAAAATCAACGCAAAATAAAAAACATTCCGAGGGACTCGTTTAAATACAGAGTGATCAATCCAAACTTCCAAACAAGCCAAATGTCCCAGCTAACCCATAAAATACGCTTGTCGTAAGCGCATATTCCCTGCTTCCGTAAAACTGATTCTTTGCTTACAGTTAAGGCAGAGCCACGAAAATGGGTCTAAAAGACGACTATAATAAACAGCAACTTTTTGGTAAGAATCATATGCAGGTAGGTTCTGACCAGAACCCCGATGGTCTGTACAAAACATAAGACCCACAGAAAGAAGGGTCTCCCAAATAAAATAAACTGAAGTATTTGAGTTTGATCTTACGTCGGACTGCATCTTGAGAAGAACGTCGGAACTGTCGGTTTCTCTTGCATCGAGGGATGTTGCATTGCGACGTTCAGAATCGTCTCCGTCCCTTCGTCATCTCCGACACTGTGATTTAACTGGCCATTTTCTCCTCCATTTGTCACATCGTTGTCCTCAGGCTCGCTATTCATTGTTGGGGGCGTGTTGGAAGTAGGCGTGTTTGGGGCGGATAGGGGTCGGTTGGGCGGGGCACGTGTTCTGTGGGGCCTCGGTCGGGATGCTATGTCTTCAAGGTTCTTATATTTTGTTTGAACTCCACTTTTATTTTGAGGAGGGGTGTATCTAGAAGTCGGACGGAAACACAAAAAGGTTTAAACAGAATTTCAAAGTTACTTTCTTTTTTCTTTCACAAAGACCCATCTTTACAAAGGAACCAAAACTTGTTCCTAAGGTTAAAGCCAAACTATCTACTGACCAGAAGCTGTCTCAAATCTACCAAGTTAAGCCCAGTTCATACCTCCTTGTGAATGCTTTGAATTTCCTTGCGTCACAATTGGAAAGTTAGTGCCTACCTGTTATTGCGTCACCAAACTTCGCTTGGCACTAGTATTGGCAAGAAGTATGAACCATGCTTTAATTTGGGTGCGTTTGATTAGCTTCCCCGCGTCGACCCCAATCTGCCCCCAGTACGATCAAATAGCTTTGAGGTCATTCCAGGGGCTCACCCGGGTCAGCCCCAAGTGCCCTGCTTGAGGAACGGGTCACTTGGGGCTGGCCCAAGGTGCATGACGTCACCACAAGATGGGGAGTGATCGTTCGATTAGCTCTTGTCAGGGGCTCACTCGAATGAGCACCGCGAGGTCGACCCTGGGAAGCTAATCGAACGTACCTATTTTTTCCTAGGGAACTCAGCATGCAAACTGTGTGGACATTAATATAAGAATGCCCGGTCTTGTTGACTGGCTGGGGTACAGAACCAAATCCATCAAACTCAAGTAAAACCATGCAAGTGGATTATTTTGGATTTAAAAACATATTTTCTCACCTGTCTTCAACTGAATGAGATCGGGAAGCGGATTTTTTAGGCTACAGGGAAAATGAAAACAAATAAATTCAATACTTTTCAACAGCTCATTCAAAAATATTAGTTAGATTTTGTTTCCCACTCTACTTCTATCAATCAAAATAAACAAAATCAATCAAAAAACAATACAATAATTCAATTCAATTCAATTCAATTCAATTGAATTGAATTGAATTCAATACAATTCAGTTAAATGGTCCTGCCATGGAGGAAAATTTCATTGCAATACATAATTAAGTAGAAAAATTAAGGCAAAGTGAAAACACAAATTCAACAGATTGTTTTCAAAATAATTAATTTTAAAACAAAGTTCACTTTACTCATAACAATTAAAATCAACAAATCAATCGAAAAACAATAAAATTTAACTCAGTTAATGGTCCTACCATGGAGGAAAAATATCTTTGCAAACATGCAATACACAAAATAGTTACACACAAATAAACAAAACATGACAAAATATAAATTCAAATAAATAAGCAAGATACCGATAGGAACAAATTGCAAAGGTCATGGGTTTGAATCCAAGAGTAATTTCTGTGGATTTGTTCACTTGACTCAGGAAAGTACTGAGTGAACAGTGCTTAAAGGAACACGTTGCCTTGGATCGGACGAGTTGGTCTATAAAAAGCGTTTGAAACCGTTTGTTATGAAATGTATATGGTAAGAAAGATGTTTTAAAAGTAGAATATAATGATCCACACAAGTATCACTCAAAATTGCACGGTTTTCTTTTTACGTCGCGAACTATCACGGTCGGCCATTTATGGGAGTCAAAATTTTGACTCCCATAAATGGCCGACCGTGATATACAACGAGGTAAAAAGAAAACCACGCAATTTCGAGGCATATTTGTGTAGATCCTTGTATTCTACTTTTACATCATCTCTCTAACATATGCATTTTATAACAAACGGTCACAAAACGCATTTCAAAGACCAACTCGACCAATCCAAGGCAACGTGTTCCTTTAACATACATCAGTTTACCTGTATGAGTAAAAAAAAACATGAATAATATTCTTCATTCCCAAATGCAAACTTAACATTTATAAAATCTTTGCAGTAATCAAGCCAGGTGGTCTAGTGGCAAGACATCTGCTTGAATCCAAGAGTAATTTCTATAGATTTGTTCACAGGACTCAGGAATGTACTTAGTGAACAGTGCTTAACACATCAGTTTACCTGTATGAGTAAAAAAAAACATGAATAATATTCTTCATTCCCAAATGCAAACTTAACATTTATAAAATCTTTGCAGTAATCAAGCCAGGTGGTTTAGTGGCAAACATCTGCTCTAGAATAGCAAAGTCATGGGTTCAAATCCCATTTAAGCTTGGGCGATATTGAATTATTTTATTCACGATATATCGCCGATAATATATCGCGATATTCGATATAATCGCGATTAATTAAATTTGACATCATCAGTCTTCAAACTCCCAGTGAAAGTTGTAGAAGAGACAATCATAGCATAAGAGAGGTGTTATAATGACCTATTCTTCTGGTTTTACTCCAAACCTATGGGGTGCAAGATGTCTAAGCATGGAAATACATAGCGATATTGCGATACTAAATCGATATCACGATATATCACGATATATCACGTTAGATATATCGCGATGTATCGATATTTCGATTAAAACCAAATCGAACCGATATCCAAATCGTTTCCAAATTAATATTGCGATATTCCATAATATTGTGATATTGCCCAAGCTTAATCCCATTCAAGTAATATACCTGTAGATGTGTTGCATGGTACTCAGAGAAGTTCCGAGTATACAATGGTGTACTCATTGGTGTATGGGTAAAATCAAAACCACACAAAAAATGGGAGGAACAAATAAGAAAAGATAACAATAGATAACAACTAATCTGATTTAATACCCAATACACCGATGTGTACTGTTACTCTAAACTTCCCTGATTACTATGCAAAACTAGTCTGATAAAGTAGTTGCTGCTATCAAAGCTTATGCAGTTTTTATGTAACTAGTTAAAAACAATGGACACTATTGGTAACTGTCAAAGACCAGCCTTGTCACTTGGTGTATCTCAACATATGCATAGAACAACAAACCTGTGAAAATTTGAGCTCAATTGGTCATCGTAGTTGTGAGATAACTATGAAAGAAAAAACACCCTTGTCACACGTAGTTGTGTGCTTTCAGATGCTTGATTTCGAGACCTCAATTCTAAATTTGAGGTCTCAAAATCAAATTCATAAAAAATTACTTCTTTCTCAAAAACAACCTCACTTCAGAGGGAGCTGTTTCTCACAAGGTTTTATACCATCAACCTCTCCCCATTATTCGTTACCAAAGAAGATTTTATGCTAATAATTATTTTGAGTAATTACCAATAGTGTCCATTGCCTTTAAGCCCGGTTCATACTTCATGTGAATGTGAATGCGAAGGGGAATTGTATCCCATCACATGGCTGTTTTTGCAGCGAATGTTTCGCAGGAGTTCGGCACATGTCAACTGACGCGAATTATTTGTTTCGAATTTGTGACGACAAAATTTGTATCGCATTCGCATACGCAGGAAGTATGAACCAGGCTTAATCTGATGAATAAGTTGGTCTTTAGGTGCTACTACTACATTCCTTGTTTAAATAACTTCTCTGAAATGATATTTACCTGTTGCTGTAGTGAAGGCGGAACTACCGTTTCCGTTAGTGTACTGTTGCCGAATGGTACCTTATAGGAGCTATTGACTAATTTCATACAGTCTTGTAACGTGTAAATGAAGGTGTCGCATGTCTCGGAGAGTAACGATGTTGACTCATTGAGTTTCTAGAAGGTGAAAAATTATTATTAATATTATTAATAAAGGTTTATTAAACACACTGCAATACAGCGGCTAAAAGGCAAAATGTACAGTTTACAAAAACAGTCATTAAAATGTATTATAAACACAAGCAAAATATTACAAATACACACAGAAATGAAAAATAGTTATTTAGAAATAATATAAGAATGCTCTTTTGTAACAGAACAATACTCAAAAATGTTAACTAAATAAAAAATCCACCAATGAACAAAATCAGAACTCTGAGACAGGGTTTTTTGCAAGAACTTAAAACGAGGTGTCAAAATTAGTCAGAAATGGAAGTATAAAGCATCGAGTTTGCTCATTAACAATATTTATACACAAAGATAGTACATTACAGGTCGGCAACTTTGCTCTTAAAGCGGCACACAGATTTTTCCCTGGTAAGAGGCATTTTTTATGAATAAAAACTGTATTGCAACTTTGCAAAGGGCACCACAGCAAAACCACAGGTCACCACAGCAATAGACTGATCCACTAAGCTCCGCCCCATTGCGTATTGACCAATCACAGCGCAATGAAGGTCCGACAAATAAGGTCCGTCATCAGTGCGCGTATCTTGGCGCACGCGGCAGAGTTGTGCAGAAAGGCATTGGAGAGCCCCATGTGTTCTTGCTGACACGTGCGTCGTGGGCGGAGCCTACTGGATATTACTATTGCTGTGGGTGGCGTGGGTGATTTTTAGGCCTGTATATTTTTGTCTCTCCCTAACCTTCCGTACCTCAATATCTGGAGTATCATCTGCCTTGGCAGACAACTTGACTGCAGCGACACTCTGCATCAACGTATCACAGTACAGGCGCAGTTCAGACATCTTGGCTTTCAATGTCTCTTCTGTCTTATCTGTAAAAAAAACATATTGTTAAGTTCATTTGTGGGTTGTTTTTATGACAAACATCTTGACTTGAATGCAGGCTTGCTCCCCTACTTCACCAGAATGTGGTTCAACGAAACATTCTGGAGGTCCAACGGATTGCAGGCGTGTGCCCAAGGAAAGGTTCGTTTTCCCGAATTACAAGTAGAACTAAAAGTTGCCTGCAGAAGTTAAAAACTTGTGCGTTATACGTATACATTGACAGACCCGAACTTAAAATCACAGGCCCCAGGCATGAGGTCCAGTGTTAATTTTGACCACTGGCAAACTTTTCGAGAAGTGTTGTGCAAAGTACCTTTCGGTTGCTGCTTGACATTTGTGAGCCAGGTCTTGTAAGTTAACTGGCCTAACACTAAAATCACAGGCGTTGAGCCTGTGGTCCAGTTTACGTACGCACTACTGCACCGCTCATGGACAAGAAGTTCTTGGCATTACATCCAGTCTTATGGATTCTACCAAACAAGAAGTAGAAGTATTCTGAGCCCTGGTATCTTTGTTTCCCCTGACCTTTACAAGAAGTGCAGTTCAAACTACCTTTCAGTTGCTGCTTGGCATCGGTGAGGCAGGCCTTAGCCGAGCCTAACGCAACCAACCACTGCTGCCTCTCTGCGGGAGACGTTCCTCGGACGTAGAAATGCTGCTCATTAGGAATGATTAGATCAAGACGACACATGTCGGACGGATGAACTGAGGAAACAATAAAAGAAAACTCTACTTAAAGGAGAAGGCATAGGTGTGTCACACCGAAGCGTAAGAACATCAAACTCAAGCTCTGGAGTTTCTGTCCAGCAGAGTGTGGGTTAGAGTCCCGGTCGTGACTTTAGTGTCCCTGAGCAACACACTCAACTATAATTGCTTCTCTCCACCCAGGGGTAAATGGGTACCTGTGAAGAGAGAGATGAATTTTGTGATTGAGTTAGCTTAGTAGCACATTTGTTGCACAGGCTGTATACTCCCCTGGGAGCTTAGATGGTTTAAGGAATGACTTCTTTAAAAGCAAACTTCTTAATAAACATTATCTGCTCAAAAGCAGTGCTATGAGATTGGGCCCAGATCTAAATAAAAATTGCTCATGAATGAAACAGACCAGCCAGAATTTTAAGGGTTTCTTGCAAAAGAACAAGAGAGTAAAGGTTAAACGAACGTAAAAACAACATTGAAAGAGGTAGACTGACAGCCCCCAGCCCCCAACCAAGCCATTTAACTCAGCAAAGACTGAGGCTGTATCTGAAATGGAGGCTACAGATCAGCTATGATGGTTGCCAAGTGTCTTGCCAAGGACATCCTATACTTAAACACATGATGATGCCGGAATCCGGACAAAGTCATAGCCGCCATTTCGAACATGGCTAGAGTCTTCAACTTCTCACACGTTACTTTCTGCAAATGCGAATGCGAAACAAATTTTGCTGTTACAGGACTGTTTTCACAGCGATACTTTCGCAGGAATTGAGCACAAGTTAACTGACGCGAATAATTTGTTGCAAATTTGTGACGTCAAAGTTTGTATCGCAGGAAGTATGAACAGGGCTTTACTCCTTGGGTCAAAGTTTAACACACGAGGGCCTATGGAGAAAGATACACAGAGACGTAATAGATTTACCGATTATTTCACAGCATGCTATTTTGACTGATCCTTTACTTCCGAGATGAACTTCGTCTTGGGATTTGTAGTATGCCAGGATGCCTTTATCGAGAACAAACCATCTTAGCTGCCAGCCTGCAAGACAAAAAAATTGACTATAAAATGCAGATAGCGGATATATTGCCTATATATGGGTTAATTTTTACTAATTAAGCTGGCAAATTGTACAACACCCTCTTTGAGGCACGCACAAAAAGAAAACATTCAATAACAAGTTAAATTTCAGAGACGTTCAACTATTGAAAAGGGGGAGTTATAAGGCGCTGCAGTTACTGCTGGGTCTACCTTTTGACATTTGTTTGTTAGTTTGTTTGTAAACAATAATAATAATTCCTTATTTATAATAGGAACTGCGCATTTTAGGATGGAAGAAGCTTTCAGAATGCACTTAAGTAAATCAGTTTATAAACAACAGTCATGACTTTCCCCTCCAAAAATCCAAAAAGGAACTCGGCAACCTCCCACACAAGGGGAAAACACCAAGTTTGCCAGCCAGCCCTCTCCCAAACTCTCTCATGCAAACATAGGTTGAACATGTGTTCTTTACCATGTTTACCTCCATACATAAGGACCATGTCCATGATTCAGACAAAAGGAGATGTCAATTTTTGTAGTGTGAAATCAGCAGTTAGATTCAAAACCCACAACCTTGTGATTCAAGTCCTGCACTATGATTTAAGTAACCCACTGGACCACGTGGTGGCGTGTTTGACAATGAGTTACAATTTTAGTTGAGCGGGGATGGCCGGGGGGGGGGGGTTGACGACGTGAGTTGAGGAGGTCGAGTGTCAGTCAGTCCGTCAGTCAATGTCATTCGATGATTCGTTCATTCAATCAACATTACATTCCCGTTATTGATTCCATTTTGAAGCCGTTTTTGATACATAACACCATAATACTAACCAGCCAAATAATTTGTCCACTTGAACAGCACTCCTTCCATTTCAGGCATTATTTTCCCTCGTAGCTTTTAACCATAAACAGCAAACATTTAGTCCCAAAATCGGGCACTTTTTACATCCGCAATCGGCCAAGTCAGCAACGTAGTTATTTACAACGTGCACTTAGCGCTAAATCGAAACCCCATTTTAACCTGTAGTTGGTGTATTTGATTCATTCCATTTAATTTTGAGGGGTATTTTTCTAACCACTTTTTCAATGTAAATTATAATTTGTCATTCTACTCTTGTTTTGTACAATTTTGAAAATTAACATTTTACTTATTACTTTTTAAATGTTTCGTTTAAATAATTTTGTATATTCAATATTTTCTAGGGATCTACTTTGGAATCATTACAATTAAAGTTCACCCTCCTTTAATAATCAACAGTGGCTACTCTTCAACCCTTTTTATCTCTGTACTGTTGAATACTATATTCACAGTTACATTTTACACCAGACTATGCATTTTGTGTAAAGTTTTTAATTAATTTGGTGTACTTGGTGCAATAAATTAATTTAATTAGACACAATTAAAAGCGACTCGAAAAGACACAGATTTAGTTATAACAGTTAAATAACGTCAAGTCAATCTTTTATTTGCTGAAAAACTACACATTTAACTCAAATTGTTAAAATCACGAACTATCCGTTAGATTAAATAAAAAATAGTATTGTTGTTTATAATAACATAGTGACACGTTGCTGACTAGACTAGCTAGAAGTAGTAGGTGTGCTCATAAAGGTTGTCCTAGCTTTTTGGTCGCCGTTGTAAGAATTGAACAACTCTTGTAATTATTTTCCCTTCGTCTACATTTCTGACAAATATTAAATTGCACTGAATCCAAACTCAAAATGAAGGGACGGTGTATTTTCGTTGTTAATTGTGCGGTGCTCTTGTGTCTGTTTATTGCTTCGGTATCATCAGCGGAGGAGTCTGACGATGCCGTGGTCCAGAGCGAGGAGACGGCGCTGCCATTCGAAGTGAACATGCCAGAATTCGCGGAGGGTGTTACCGTCAAAAGATTGGCCACACTCGGTGAATGTAAAAGAATTGCAGTAAAAGGAAACTGGTTGGAAGTTGAATTCTTCGCACAACAAATGAAAGATGACGGAACTATTCTTGAAAGATTTGATTCCACGTAAGTATTTAATTGTTCGGGCTATTATTTCTGTGATCTGACTGTCATATATAGTTGTTTTCTTTTGAACACAAAGTTTGAAACTTTGAATTTTATAATTACCTCCATTTTTTAGTGCAATGGTTAACTTAAAATACATCATATACTTTCTTTTCTACTGTATGATCACGCACCATAATGTTAAAGGGGCAGATTTGTTGACAAGCAACACTTGAAAGATGAAAGTTTAAAGTGCTGGGTCGTTGCAAGCATGTTGCAAGTGGCAACAAGTGTTCACAAATAAACAATCACCTTGAACAAGATCACACTTATTTATCATGATTGTTAAAATTAGTTTCTTAACCAAACTTGTTTCATTTTTATCCCCCAAGTAAATCAAGAAAAAGATCTTTGATGATCGAAGTTGGTGGGGATCATAAACTACCAGGATTGTACGAGGGCCTGAAAGACGTTTGTGTCGGTGAACAGCGAGAGATTACCATACAGCCTGGACCAATGTTGGAAGTAGATACTAAATATGGTACAGAACTTCAAGCTATTGTTGTGTAATGAACTCAGTGCACTTTGACACAATTTTGTTTTATTTTAATTGACACAATCGAACTAGAAGCAACCAGAGGTGTGGTCCAATGCAAGTCAAAACTTGAAATCAAAGATGGCCCACTGTATACAGATGTTGAATACATTAATAAGATAATAAAGGCTTTCAGAACGCCACTGCCCTGATTCTGAATAACAGTCGACATTCAAACCATTCTAAACCTAGTAACAGAATTCAGTTTCTTATTGTTATCTTCTTGACTCCCAAAGGTCTTAAACAGCCCAAAACTGACAGGGAAGCTGTGTACACCATAACAATCCGATCTATTCAAGATATGGAACCAACAAATATCTTTAACATGATGGACGCTGATAAAGATGATCAGCTGACAAAAGATGAGGTAAAGTAGCTAACTCTGCACCCCCCCCCCCCCCCCCGCCCCAGTTTTGGATTTGGGTATTATATTCTCAAACAAATTGCAAAAGTTTGTTTTACTGTTGATTTTTGTTTGTTGGATGGTTATTGGTGGCATATCCAAAATGGGACAAGAGCTTCAGCCCAGAAGTGACCTAATTTGCATATTAAAATTAGGTAGTAATTACCAAATTTTGAGGTCAATTATCTCTAAATTTATTGTTATTATTAGAGCCAAACGAGAAGAGAGGAGACAATGAAGAAATCAAGCAAGTTCTCTCATCCCACCCTCCCATTAGTGATAGAGCAAGCTTCATCAGTGAAATAAGAGGGCTAACTTTGTGTGTCACAGTTCATCAGTTAGTACACGTGTACAAAACAGATACACGTGTACATATCTATGTAAAAACTCTCTAGTCAGGTCTATGCCAGTTTTCTAAAACTGCGGAATTCTCCCATTGTTGTGCAAAACCACAATAATGCCATGACCTGTTAAATTTCTATTGTGCTTTTCATTTTCCCTGCTGCAATCGACTATGTTCAGTCACCTGTTAAAATGACCTTCCTATAAGAGTCACCTTGCATGAGTCTTAACCTTTTATGTTGTAAAGCGGCTAACAAAAATGCTCTCACAATGTCCTTGCCACAAAAACTACCCTATTTGGGATATGTATATATGTTATTTACCCTGATTTATTTATTAGTATTCTGAGAAAATGGAACTAGCTTATGCAAACTGCTTATCGACCAAAAGAACCTATATGGTATCAAACAAGCTATAATGGATGTTTTGAGGCTGGGAACCTTTGAAAATCAGTGTTCTTACTGAAAGGTTTGCCCAGGGTTAACAATAAATAAATAAATGCAAAATATATTTAATGGCCTGACATTTAAGCCGTAGCAGAGCCTTTTTGAAAACCCTCACAACATCAGGCCAGTTTTATTTGTGCGGATACACAAGGATTGGTTTAATCAAAATTATCCCAATGTGTGGAAGAGTTTTATCCTGACTTGAGTCTTCTTCTTGCTGCAAGAATATCAGTCCATAAAGGTTCCAAATTAAGAGACCAAGAGGTGAAAACAGGAAATTATGAATGTTTTTTGTGTGTCAAATGTAAAACAAAGTACCATGCATGTGTATTTGTAACCAAAACTAACCCCAAGGAACAACAGTTTTTAATCAATAACTTTGTTTTCCCGTTTTCCCCCCATTCTCCCACTTTACTTTTACTGTCTGTGTTGAACCCTTTTTACTTTCTTAATGTGACATTTTCTCTTTTGTTGATGCTTATTCTGTTTTAATTATTAATATTCAACTGCTTTTTAAACCTTTAACAATACCATTTGCACTACTCTTAACCTCTGGAATAACATTGGCTTCTTTGTAAACGTAAATCAACTTTGATTAATCCCTGCATTTCCAACTCACAAACTCTCTCTGCTTATCCTAATGCGGTTCACTCAATTCCCAACGCCATCTTCCTTGATCGAGTAGGTTAGGGGTTTCTTCATAAACCAAGGCTATGCTGAAGAGGATAAAGCTGACGACATGCTTGATAAGATGTTTGAGGCCCAAGATATGGATACGGATGATGTGATAACTTTTGACGAATTTAGAGGGCCAAAACATTTCCACGATGAGTTCTAATAATATCTTCTTTTAGTAAAATCTGTCTTTGTCTCTCTTGACTCCTTTCCTTACCCTTTTTCCCGTTAAACCCAAATCTTGGTGTTTCCTGGTCTTTAATCATCCCTGCACATTATCAATCTGGGCTAAACATGAACTTCTCTCACTTTCTCTGCAAATCGCTTTTCGGCATCGTTGAAATTCATCTTTTCATTTATCTGCGGGTCCTGGGTTCAGATCAGGTCATTCCTCTCTAAGACTGCAGTTGGTAAAATGGCAGATGCAGTTGAAATTGAAAAAGTGGTCCAAGACATCTTGCAAGACCATGACAAAAACATGGATAACATTCTTGCAAAACATGAATATCCACAATATGCTTACAGACATTCAGAACTCTAAAGTGCTCTTCAGTCATCTCAAACAGCTATTAAGAAACATTTACTACAAAAAAAAAATTAAATGATGAGGAAGGTTAGCTTTGCAAAAGAAAAAATAACTCCATGAAGTTTGTTGTGAGCGTGCTTCTAGTTCTTGGTGATGGGTCTCGCCGGGGTTTGTTCCTGGTGCATTTTTCTTCTGCGGTTCTCATTCCGGGTTTCCTTCAGTTTTCCCCAAAACTCCCATCCCTGAGTATATTGTACAGGTTCAAGATGTTGGGAAACTGCAGATATTGCAGCATGAAAGATGACCTCTGCTACACCCTAGATATGCCAAGAAATGGCTTCTCCAAGAAGGCATACATGATAAACAGCAATTTAGTTTTCCAATAACTTTAAATTCCAATTGACGTTTTAATAGATGTTAGTTTTGAATCAGTGATAAAGATGTTCATTTGTTTTTACCCTTTATTACACCAATGTGTTTTAAACAATGGATACTCTGCAGTACTCTCCCGAGTTTTGTGAAAACCCACTGGCAAATCACCTCAGATGGGATTCAAACCCACGACCTTTGTATTCATGTTCTCTAAATAAAATAGTGTCAGAGTTTTTGACTGACGGCGTACTTAGGCTATTGAGATTTTCATTGTTATAACTTTTATTTTAAAAGCAATAAACCACATGAGTTTATTACAGTTAAATTATAGAAGAAGTTGAAAGAAAATTACATTAGTTCCACAAAATAAATTTACTTTGTTAAGTACAGCTGAAAAAAAATGTTTGGGTAGAAATGATGTCTCGAACGATTGCTTCTATTTGAATCCATTAACATTTAAAGATAGCCTAAGCTAACTGCAGAAAAAGTTTATAGATGTACTTGAGTATCATTGGAAACTACAAATAGTCTAAAAGCTTAATAGCACTTCAGTTACTGTATAAAGATTAAGACAAATATAAGGAATGCATGCCACTTTTTAATATAATTTCCGCAATACATTGTACTTTTGATAGCAGGGTATCTCCACAACAACAACAACTCAAAACTGTCTTACCACTTTTAGCGAAAACACTTTTTACTTGGCTAAGACACTAATGGGATAATTGTAACTAAAAATTGTTAAAACTTTCAAAACTATTAGTTGTAGCCATCGCTGCTAGGCACAGGTTATAAAGCATTGTTAGAAACGGCACCATTTGAAGTAATGACGTTTTAGAAAAAGAGGTAATTTCCCAAAAATATTAATCTGAGAAAGACTTCAAGCATGAAGCCTTTCTCAGCAGTCCAAAACCAAGCAATCAATTATATGCAACAAGGGCTTTATTTTTTTTCCTTCAAAATTCGATGACCAAATATTGAGCAAAATTTTTCACAGGTTTGTTATTTTATGAATGTTGAGATACACCAATGGGGACAATTAAAAAAAGTATACCATGCCTTTATAAAGATGGTTGCTGATTTATATACCATCGTCGTGTTTTTAGTCAAGACTTTAAATCCACTGTAATTTAAATTCGAGAGAATGCTATAACTATAACTTCTTTTGCAACAAAGTATTCTGCCAAATAAATTTTGAAATAATACAGTTTGTCACAAGGTACTATTTTTGATACAGTTTTGTAAGACAGTTTTTTAAACAGTTGTTATAATTATTTTTATATCCATTTTGTAATAAACTGCTGTGCCAAGTACATGATGCTGTTATGAAATGCATTGTTTTAAATAAAGGAATATTTCCAGGCTTTGAAATAAATGATTGCTTATGGTTGTCATATGTTTGTACTCTATCCATATTTTTTATTACCAATCAGGGTTACTTCAAATTTTCTAAGAGTAACTATAAATATAAATATGAATAGTAAACTTGCGGGTACAACCATGAGTAAAATCTCTTTTGAAGGAGTGTTGGCTCTGAAAAGAGCCGGTTTGGTCTCGACGTTTCGAACAGTATACTCTGCTCGTCTTCAGGAGAATCATTCTGATAACTTTTTCTGTCGATCCAAGATTTGAAGGTCATGGTTTTTAAAGGTTGCTAAAAAAAGTTGTCTAATATCGTGATGGGGTCGTTGACTTTAGAACTTTGGGTAGCCAACATTGTCCTCGAAAAAATGTTTTCTTACAATAAAGGAGTCGGACCAAACTTTTATAATACACAATGGAAGTTCAGTTGTCAGCAACTATAGTTTATTTCTATCAGAAGCAGGGGCTTTAAGTGGACAAAAAAGAATGTACAGCAACTTGGGTTGGCGGGAAAGTTAAATGTGATGCGTGCACATCTTTAAACTTTTATTACATTAGAGGCCGACATTGTATATATAATGTTTTTTTTTTTTTTTGATGGGCCTATAAACTCAGTGCATTAGGCCTACTAGAGTAACTTGGTGAACGAGTTGAAGAAGGTGAGTGTTCTTTGTGTTGTTTTCACCAATTAGGCCCAGCAGACAAAAGGAGCTGACGTGTCTCAGAAAAGCTGCGTAAATAACTGAAAAGGGGACGTTGGTCAAGGACCATCTTGAGTAAAGACGGCCTTGTGAAAAACGGTGGGCCCTCGGAGTCTGTCGTCCTTCAGTTGGTTATTGTTCCATACTACCTGTGGCAGACCTTCGGTTTTCAATTTTGTTCACAGTTGCCGGAGTTCGAAGCCACAATTGTTTCAAGCATGAATGAAGAGACAAGTAATCTTCGTATTGTGTGTGGTTGCTTGCAAGTACGCCCCCCCCCCCTCATAACCACACCCCCAAAAGTGGTGAAAAAGGGTTGAGCGCGCCCTCATCGGGTTCCGGTCGCGGTAAATCCCCCCGGCGTTAAAATAATATTGCATTTGCAATATTGGACCAGAGACTGCCCAAGTCGTATGCGCAATTTTTACAAAGAAGTAAAAGTTTAATACTCTGTCAATAATAATAATTTATTTGTTATTTGAAAGACGAATAATAACTGTCAGCTTCCGTCTAAAAAATCCCCAAATTACACAGGTAGGCGCGTGGCGGCGCTGTACAATGTGACACGCTTAGAAATTTCTAGAACTTAGGTTGATACCAAGTTGTAATAAGGGGTGTTACTCTTTCCATATATGGTAAACATATTTTTATATTATAATTTAAAACCAAATTTTACCATTTTCAATTTTTCATATATATTTTAAGATGAGGTAGTATATAGAAATGTAAAATTTGAGTAGATATTATAAAATATAGAAAAACAAAAAGTAACCCCATCTTTTTAAATCACTTTTTTGTTTAGTATGTAGTCTGACCCAGTTAAATGAATGAGTAATAAATTTTCCCCGAAGGTTTGTACCCGTTGCTGCGACAAAACGTGACGAATAAAACATGGAAAATTCTGCCGATAATAACATGGAGACAAATGAAGAGTAAGTTCAATCACTGTAAAATTTTACCATTATTAGTGTAGATTCATTTGTCATGTTTTTCAGTGGAAACTATTTAAGAAATTCGTAGGGATTTTTGATGAAACATGGGCCTGTTTTCGTAAATTTGTTTCATCCATTACTTTACCTGTGTGTCTACGTACTCGGTACTGCCTCTGTGTGTGATTTATAAAAGCAAGCAGCATGTGATTATGTGCGAGTCACAAGTTTATTCATCATATTCAAAGAATAAACTTTGATAATTATATGCAATATCGGCCGGTACCACTGAGAAATCTGTCTCATGGGAAATGAACTTAAGTTGGGATTGAGTTGAGAAAGGAAGGAGGTTTTTTTAAAAGAGGACCTGCTGTCAAAAAAGAGTTTCAGTTTGCCATTATTATCAATACAATACATCAATATGGTACTTGCGGTATTGTGTGGGGGTGGGGTTGGGGGAGAGGGGGGGGGGACAAAATCTCTGCTGGGCATATGGCGTGGGGGACAGTAATTTGTTAAGCTCTACGCAACTTAGTAATATATTTCCTAGCCTAGGTTGCGATTAATCGTCTTCGCTGTCTGCTGGGCCAGGAGGAGGGTTACTTATCGAAACTATAAGCAACCCCTCTCCCATTCATGCCATCCCATGCCTTCACTCGTTATACTTTCAGTCCAAACAGAGACTGTGGTGTCCATGGGTAAGGGAATCCAGAATTCTATTTTCTAAATATTTGGGATTTGTTGTCAACCTACCAAAACAGTAGACCCAGTAAGTTGGACATTGTCTGTTTTTCAAAATGTTGAGTACAGCGCCCCAGTTACTGCCTACCCTGGGTCTACATCCTCCCAACTTATAGAGATGATTAATAAGTGATTGATTGTTTGTAATATTTATTTACCTTTCAGCGTTGCAGAGGCGAAGAAAAATGAAGGCAATATTTGCTATAAAAACAAAGACTACACAAAAGCCATCCAACTATACACAGAAGCAATTGGTTCGTAGTTTATGTCAATTGTTGTGTGAAATTAATGGTTCTGCATGTTGCATTAACCAGTTATTCCCTAAGCCTACTTGCTTAGTACCTCAATCCTCCACTATCCTCACTTCTAATGTCTCTTTACACCAATATGTTTGGATTTGGATTAAGCCCTGTTCATACTTCCAGCGAATTTGTAACACAATTTGGCGACACAATTCGCAATGAATATCTCACAACAGTTGAACTGTGTTCAACTCCTGTGAAACATTCGCTGTGAAAATTATCATGTGACGTCAAAAATCGCTTAGCATTCGTAGGAATCTTGAACCAGGCTTTAGATTGGAGTGCCTGGTTCAGTGAGAAGTAATTTTTATGTGGGTTTCCAGTCCTCAATCCTACTGGATCCTCCATCTTCAAGAGACTCATTGTTGTTCTGAACATGTTGAAACAAATCCCGTAAAAACAGTTTCTAAGCTCAAGTTATTACCCACAGAGGAAACTGAATGTGTTATCATCGAGATGAAAATTCAAAAGCATGTGCTAGAAAGTTATTACAAACTTTTGGACTAAATCACAAATTTAAAATAATTTAAAAAAAAGTGCATTGATGTATCATCGTCTTTGATTTAATGCACGGAGAGGACGACTGCAGAGCTTGAATAAGCAAAATTCTTGTTTCTTTTAATTATTTTTGTCGCTGGTTAGCAACAATGTTGATTGTATTAATTTCACACACCTCGTCTGTGCTTTTGTCTGTCGGTGTCACCATCTCTGTTCTTCTTTCCAAATTATTAACCAATGTTGTTTTACGCATTTTCGTCCCTCTAGACATGTGTCCGACTTCACCGAATTATTACAACAACCGAGCAGCCGCTTTTATAATGCTTGATAAATACCAGAAGGGTCTTGAAGACGTCCAGCGAGCAATAGGAATCGACAGTACACTCGTAAAGGTATACCAACGTATAAGAGTTAAATATTAAGTTTTGAAAATAGTATGAGGCTTTGAAAGGTGAAGATAAAAGTTTCTTAAACATACAAATACACTAAGTAGTAACACTAGACTACAGGCCAGAGTATACTAGAGTCGCGCATGACCTGACAAAATTGGTGGTCTTGTTGTTTTTTTCTACAAACGGCTATTCCTGATTGTGTAATACCTTAAAGCCGTTGGACCCTTTCGGTACAGAAAAAAACAAAAGTTCACAGATTTACAAATACAGGGTTTACAGAAGGTAGTGGTGAAAGACTTCTCTTGAAATTCCATGAAATTATTTACTTTTTGAGAAAACAGTTAAACAATATCAATTCTCGATATCGAGAATTACGGAGTTATTTTAAACACATGTCATGACACGGCGAAACATGCAGATACAAGGGTGGGTTTTCCCCGTTATTTTCTCCCGACTCCGATGACCGATTGAGCCTAAATTTTCACAGGTTTGTTATTTTACATACAAGTTGTGATACACGAAATGTGGGCCTTGGATAATACTGTTTACCGAAAGTGTCCAATGGCTTTAAAGGTAAAGTACACCTTTGGTTTATGGAACCGTTGGATTGTTTTAATCCTTTAATAAATGTAATTGTATGACAATAAATGTAGCATGTGAAAAAATAATCCCTAATAAGAATATACAATCTGAGAAATGTTACTGATTCTCCGATTCAAATTTAGGGGCATAAATACTGATATCTTTTTACAACCATATTACTTCCAAGTGAAACGTTTCTCGAAAGGTTTTTATTGACATTAATTTTAAGTGCGATTGCCAAACGTATACCTTCCCTTTAACACAAACAAAACGTTTAGATATTGACTTGTAAAACTACCTTTCAATTCTATGAGTAATCAAGTATACTTGATAACATTCAGACAAATGAGATAAATATTCTCTTACATGTCTAAGTTCTTGTTCTCTTTTTTTGCAGGCATATCTGAGAGAGGCAAAATGTCACTTAGCGTTGGGTTTTGCGGATGCGTCTGTTCGTTCACTCAACAGAGTCATAGAGTTAGATCCACATAATAAACAAGCGCAATCAGAGGTAAATATGTTTCTTTACACTGTAACTATCATTTTGATATTACAATTATTCATTTTGTTTAACCAACAATAATTGGGTTATCTCTTACTGGGAAAAGTAAAATTCAGAGATGCATACGTGTTTGTGTATTGTCACAGTTAAATAAAATTAAAAAAATCAAGTTCTGTTGAGGTGAACTGAACTGTATTTAATTGTAATAGGCCAGGAATTTGCAAAGGGCTCTTCCATTTGAAGATCTAAAAGTCATTGGGAAACTTTTGAAGGGGCACCAAGGCAAAGACCGGGGGCAATGGAGGCCTTGACCTCTGTAGGTCAATTTCATATGCCCTGTATGGGTTGATAACGCATTTGTGCCGGGGCTTTAACGCATTTATTCTCTCAAAAGTGCGCAGGTTTTAGCTGAACTGATATGATTGGTTAGAGATGGCTGTGATGCGAACAGAAAAACTAATGTGCCGCTATAAGCGCAGCCCTAGTATTGCGCCCCAACTTTATTATAGTGCCCCAGTAACGGAGGGAAACTTAGGTACAGGACATCTGCAGTAGATTGGTCTGTGCTTCTTAATTTAATCCTTGGATTGCAAAGACACTCTCAAATAAAAACAAGATTTTGCTTGATTTGAGGAAATTTGTGAATCTAACGTAACTTTATTTGTCTGGTGTGTTTTCTGCCGCAGTTACGGGCGGCTAAATTGGTACAGCACCACGACAAGGATAGTGATAAAGCCTTTGAATCTGGAGATTTCCGAAAGGTCGTTTATCTCATGGACCGAGCCATAGAACACTCCCCGGCGAGTACCAAGTTCAAGGTCAAGAGAGCCGAGGCTCTAGCCAAGATGAGGAGGTTTTCAGAAGCATCGCAATCTATCAAGTAAGCTTTGGGCTTGCCTTCTTTTTGTTTATCTTGAAGACTCTTTTTAAAAATGTTATTTAATCTGATTTCACCGACTTTGTGTGCTTAGGAGCTTTAGAACCAACTTTCACGGTTAGCTGTGTAATTGCAAGCAAATTTGGGCTGGAGAACATCCTCCTTGCTAAAGACTCAATGTTTACCATTAACCCTCCTACTGTCTAACCATTCAATATCATCTACTTGATTTGAACCCAGTGCCATTTTAGTGCGAGAATCTCTGAACGCGGACGCTATTTTTGTGAGGGGGCTTTGCTTGTACTACCAGGACATCATGGACAAAGCGATACAACACTTCCAGCAGACGCTCAGACTTGCCCCCGATCATTCCGATGCTCGAGTCGCTCTCAAGGTGAGGGGGTAGAGACAGTCCTCGAACTAACCCACCCTGACCCCCTTCCCTACCACAGGTCTGTGATCTTAAGACAGGTTGCGCAACAACCTACCCACAGCACCCACAGCGATTGCCATGATGCCCTGTGCTTTTGCTGTGGTGCCCTTTAAAAAGTTCCATTACAAACTTACATTTTCCTCATAGAAGTGCCCCTTATCAAAGGGAAATCGCTGTGCCCTTTTTAAGATCGAAAATTCCATGCCTATATGGACATTAGAAATTATGTGAGTTTAATATACAGGGACAAGTTGTTCACAAGTTGTTCCAATAGTTATTTTGATTTGAGTGAATGGTAAAATAAGTTTCCAAACCTTACAAGTTGTTTAAAAAAGGTCTTTCTTGAATGCTAAATTTTGTCTGTACATAAAGATATTTGTGTGCAGAATCAGTTATTAACTCTTTCCTTTTTTTTGTTCAAATTCTCTCTCTCTATCTACAGAAATGTAAACTATTAAAATCTAAAAAGGAGGAAGGTAACGAAACATTTAAAGGCGGGAAATACCAAGAGGCGTATGAACTTTACACACAAGCCCTGGCAGTGGACCCCCTCAACGTCAACACAAACGCTAAAATCTACTGCAATCGGGCAACGGTCTGCGCAAAGGTAAGAATGTTCAGCTCTGAAACTCAGCGGACCCTAGTTACCCTCAAACTTTTAGAATCCAATAGACCGTATTGAAAAAGACGTCACTGTTCAATCATCTGCCCTACAACATGGCGTCTGTGCGGGTGTGCGTGCGAGTATGCGTGCGAGTATGCGTACATACGGTTTGAAAGATGGCGACTTTCATAGCAAAAAAGGGATTATCCAATACGGTCTATAGATGTGAAATATTGCATCGGGGATAAAGAAGAAAAGTTCAGGGATAAAGTATTGAGTATACAGTGCTTATGCACGTCGGTGTTAGGGTAAAAAAACCATGCAATATTCTTTCAGAATCCAATAGCATGTTTTGTTTGATTCGGACTGAGGACTGAACCCCAAACCAGCATGAACCCATCAAAATCCAACAGCATGTATTGTTTAATTTAAATGATTTTGATTCATTTGTTAATATTGGTTATTTGATCTTCACTTGCAGCTCAAAAAGTTGGATCAGGCTATCGAGGACTGCACTAAGGCACTAGAATTAGACCCAGAGTATCTCAAAGCATTTATGAGGCGAGCAAAATGGTGAGTTTGAAACCAACGACACCTTGTGAATGGGTCTGATACTCTGGGAATAGCTCCGCATACCTTGTAGAACAAAACTATGAGCGCTTTTTAAATTATTGTATATTTGTGGTAGTGAAACCAAGGATGCCTGATAAGTCATAGTACGTGCAAATTACAAAGTTATGGGTTCGAATATAACAAGTTAACTACTTATTTTACAATAACTAGATGTTCATCGGCCTCAACGAAGTCTTACGGCCAATGTGCATTTTCCACGTCTTCTACTCTTTGGAACAAACTCCCCCGTAACATCAAAGACGCACAAACTCTGGATTTATTCAAACGCCATCTCAAAACTCACTTGTTAAAGTCTATCTAGTTTTGTTTGTTTATCTGTTTTGACTTTGTACAGCGCATTGGGACTCTGTGTTTAATGTGCTTTATAAGAATGGTTTTTTATTATTATTATTATTAAGTATTGTCTTCTATCACAAGATCTTGATTTGTGCACTTCATAATCATTGACGTTTATATGAGAGAGATTGGCTGTTGCCAGCTTGGCGTTTATATCCCCTTGTGGGAGTTTGCCGCGTTCCCTTGACAGGAAGATCATCTTAACAAAGAAATAAACAAACAATATTTTGGTTTGAATCCTTCCAGTTACATGGAGACAGAGCAGTACGAGGATGCAGTACGTGACTATGAGAAGATAAGCCAGATGGATAGAACAAGAGGTGAGTGAAATGATGAAAGTAAGAGGTGTCTTGCAGACGAGTCGTGGAGACGAGTCGTGCAGACGAGTCAGGTAGACTTGTCGTGGAAGTGGTCTGCGAATGTACACGGTAATCAAGCCTGCTTTGTGTGTCTTTTCTTCTGTGCTGAAGTGATACTTTAAAAAGTTCTAAATCTCTTTGATTTTTGACTCTGCAATGCTACCTAAGAAGGAAGGTTAACTTGCCAACAGTACTGTTTTCTAGTGTTTGTGTGTGCCAGGCTATTGGCTAAAATCAAGCACTATGATACATCTTGAGAAGCTTGCCTCCAAGCGTACAAAGATTCTTGCATCCAAGAATACAAGATAGATAGATATATATTGTATTTGTCTTAAGAAAAGATTACAGAATTTTTGCTTCCATTGGTTATAATTGCAGCATTCAACAGGGACTCAACATTTCGGATAGTATACACTGTAAAATCGCACCGCAAACTATTTGTGTTTGTTGTCTTTCCACCATGCAAATCTTCTAGCCTTATTTACTATTATCGTTGTCACACTCCATCCAGAAAACCAGAGTCTCCTCAAAGAAGCCAAACTTGAACTGAAGAAAAGCAAGAGGAAAGATTACTACAAGCTCCTGAAGGTCACCAAGAACGCCACCGAAGATGAAATCAAGAAGGCGTATAAGAAACATGCGCTGCTCCATCATCCAGGTAAGCCGAGAAGACGCTTTCTATGTTCGTGAATAGTGGATCCCTGTCGCAGGCCTCGTAATAATCCACGGCGCCCACAGCAATTGTGATGTCTCTGTGCTTTTGCTGTGGGGCCCTCTGCAAAGATCCAATTTTTGGGGGGGATTTATTGGATTTTTCATTTTCATCTGTTCTCATCCCTGTTGTTTACAGACCGCCATTCCAGCAAGTCGGAGGAAGACAAGAAAGCTGAGGAAGTGAAGTTCAAGGAAGTCGGCGAGGCGTATTCCGTTCTATCGGACGCCAAGAAGAAGATGCGATACGATAGCGGACAAGACTTGGAGGACATGGACGGTGGCTTTAGTGGTAAGTTGGCAGGCCTTAAAATAACATTCGGCACCCACAGAAATCATCATGGTGCCCTGTGGTGCTGTGGTGCCCTCTGCTGCTGTGGTGCCCTCTGCAAAGTTCCACGTCTTTTTTACATTTTCCTCATTACATGGTGCCCTTCACTAGAGGAAAATTCCTGTGCCCCTTCAAGAGCAAAGTTCCAAGGCCTGAAGTTGATTTGTAGTTTTCGTGCCAGAGTTTGTAGCGAATGCTTGAAGTATTGGAATGTACTGCTGGGAGTAAAGACTGAGGCCAGTGTAAAGAGTACAGAGAATACTGGCCGCTGGCAGCATTCAAATTCCACCATGTGGATTGGGTTTTCAGGCCCTACTGACTACGTCCATGCAGTCAGGTAACCCATGGGTTTTCCCTGGAATAATACTCTGGGGTTTTTCTCCCACATCTAAAACTGAAACTTCCTTCCTCGTCTTCTCTCCATTGGGTTCTTGGCTAGTACAGTGATTAAGCTCCTTTTTCTAAGAATCCTCCGTTTCACAACCAGATTATTAAATGAAATGAAACGAAATGAAAGCCAGACTCTGAAAGTAACAGAAACCATTGAAGACTGAAAGAACAATTCCATAAAAGAACACTTTTTGTTGTGACTGTGTTTACAGATTTCGATCCGGGGGATATCTTCAGCAGTTTGTTTTATGCAGACGATTGCAACTCAGAATTCTCCTTCTGGGTGTGATGCCACTCGGCCGTAAAATCCAACCTCAAAAACAACTCAAGAAAGAGAACCAAAATCACCAGATAGCTTGTGCCGAAGAAAGAGCCGTTTCCACCTTTACGGTGTTGCTTACCTCGGAATACTGCGTGCCAAAGCTTGGTTCATACTTCATGGCGTCACAAACTCGCAAACGAACAATTCGGTAGAGTTTAGCTATCGTCCGAAACATTCACAGCGAAAAACAGAGAGGTGACGTCAGTTTTGCCTCGCACAAAGCATTTGCAGGAAGTATGAACCAGGCTTTATGCGCGAAATTCCTACTTAAGCAGCTCCATAAGGGTGGAGCCAGTTTTGTGTCTGCGATCGGCTGTGCTTAGTTTGGAAACTAGTTTCATTGCACTTATAGATTTAGCTCATCACGCAATCACCTTTCATCTAAATTTTTTGGTTTAGAAACTGCTGAGGATCTGGTGGGGAAACCTGTGTTTAAAACTATTTTTAAAACATTTGTAAATAATGAAAAGTTTGTAAACTATTTTTGTATATACTATCATGCTCTTCCAATTATGTAAAACTATTGCATGATGATTTTTTTTTTACTGAAATCAAATTAATGACATATTTTTAATGTCAAATACATTCTATTTATTTGTGTAGATAAAAGAAAATTACTAAGAAATTAATTTGTCAGATTGAAAAATATATCTGATTTTTTTTATATATTTTCTTTGCTTATTAGGTTTCGACCCCAACCAGATCTTCACCAGCTTTTTTGGCCATCCTGCCGGCTTCCCTTTCGGAGGGGGTGGCGGCCATCATCGGGACAGCGGCTATTACAATAGTGGGTTTCCAGGGGGTTTCCAGTTCCAGTTCGGTTGAGGTGCTGCTTTTACGATACTAAACTTTGTTGGAACTCGCACTTGGATCGTTGTCATTTGATTGGTTGACCGACACACCACGTGTCACTAAATTCGGTGTCTCTCTGTTGTTTTTGCCTTAGCGCAGTTGTTTCTATCACAAAGGAGCTAAGTTTGATTTCATTATGTTCACTCCAGCTACTCTTCAGCAATGCAAGAATGAGAACTGTAGCTTTTTACCTCTACAGCTCAATGCCCAGAACTTGAACATTGTGTTCAGTGTCACACCTATGTTGCTTCAACTCTCCCTACCCCTTAATTTAACGGACCACCAACGAGAAACCACCAATAACACCAGTCACTTTGGGGTTATGAATGGTTACTATCAAATGACAAGGATCTACGTGTGGGATTTATTTTAAAACAAAAGACAGCTTTTCAGGTCTTTGTAAAATAAGGCATAACTATCCCCTCGTTACCTCAGGGCCAAATTTCATAGAGCTGTATCAGCACAAGAAGTAGATAAGCACAACCAAATTATGCTTACCGCAAAAGGGTTACCAGCCAAGCTACCATGTAAAATTTTTGATCAGCAAAAGTTGTTAAGCATTTTTTTTCTGCTCGAGCGGCTCTAAGGAATTTACTGAAAACATCCAACACCAATCAATCCAGAGATTTTGTTTATGCGATGATTTCAGAATGTTTAATGCATGTGGGCCTCACAGTAGTCAAGCTTTTACATTACACCACTGAATAAATGCATACATTACGAGGTCATTATTCTTTCCATGCATACATGAGGTCACCATTCCTTCCATGCATACATTTAGGAGGTCATTATTCCTGTGTTTAGCAGAAGCTTACAATGGTATAATGGAAGAATGCAACATATTTATGAGATTTCGAGAGCCAAATTTCACAGTCAAATCACACGTTATGAAATTAAGTGAACTATATATCCTGGTTTTCTAGCAAAGTGTTTTTTCCTACTTCATTTATCCAGCATTAGTTTGGGAGAGTTTTTAAGAATTTATTTTTAATTTAGCGATAATTTTCTTTGTCATTTTAGGCAAATAAGCAGCCAATTTAAACATTGCGTTATTCTATTTCGTACACAATTGGAGAAACTCAATTCGGACATTCTGTTTCACTTAATGTCTGAAGCCTTATTTTGTTGGCGTTGTGCGATTAAAAAAGATAATCATTCAATTTGACCATCTACTAAAACAGCATCCAAATTGTCAGCAGCTTTTCACAGAAAATTTGTGTGCTCTGCTGAATTTGACGCCGATTTTCACGATTGAAAAGAATGCCTTTCACAAGGTTGAACACAAGGTTATAGTACATATTTGAATACATAGTTGAATACAAGGTTATATAAATTAACTTAAACTTCATTTGCACACCTCTAAAAGAATTTGAAAGACAGTTACATCTGAAGAGGTACAATTTCTCAAATAAGAATGCAAGAAAGTGAAATAGGCTGCTTCTTTGCCGAAAATAACCGGGGAATTGTATAATCTCTTATAAGAACATGCTGTGATAGTTTTGACCAAGATTAAGTTTTCCTGAATGTTACCAAGAATTGGTTTGTGCTGATTTTTACAGTCTTTGGCTTGATTTATGTCTCAAGAAACAATTTCAATGATTCCCTCTTTGTTTTTCCGATTGTTCCTGTAAAAATTGTATGTTTTGTTTTTTTGTTTTTTTATTGGATCAAATAATAATTTATCTCCTTTATTTCTTAACCTGAAACACATCTTCATCTATCTACAATTTGTAACTTATAGAAATGTATATTGTAAACATCTTTTTGTATCTACAAATGTTTCTTGATAATTGCAATGACCCCCCAACGGCTGTACATAAAAACCTTAACTCTTCAACTTGTAAAAACATGGATTTATGAAGAGATGAAAAATAGGATCAAAGAAAAATGTTGAATTTTTTGGATAGAGCAAAACTGGGCAGGATTTCAGAAAGATCTGTTTCATATTAAGATGAGTTGTCACTTCTGCCAAAGTGATCCGTATTGTGACTACACACATTGCTTAGCAATAAAGATTTAGACACATCTTAGAGACACATCTTAGATACACATCTAAAGGTCAACCCCAGGTCTCAGTGGGAATGAGTCCAGTGTAATTAACATTCCATTATATCATGACAAAAGTAACACACCTTACAAATTGTTTTTTGTAGCCACTTTCATGACCATCTCATTGAAGTTGTTTTCCTTCATATATGCAACAAATAATAAAAGACTTCAGGCCTGAAGCCTTTTATTATGCATCTGAAAGCACACAACTTAAGTGACAATGGTGTTTCTTGTTCCACTATTCTCTTGCAACTTCGATGACCAATTGAGTCAAAATTTCACAGATTTGTTATTTTATGGATATGTTGGGATACACCAAGTGAGAATACTGGTCTTTGACAATTACCAAAGAGGTCCCTGTGCCTTTAATCGCAGTGAATTCATGCAGTAGAAAGGTTGACGGACAAACAACTTGCGCAGTGATTTACTGATGTATTTGTACTTTCAATGACCAAACAGAAAAGTCAGACAACGTACAAACAAGCACCAAGAAAGAGTAGTTGCTTCATGAAGTGTTAGTTGGTCTAGCTCCCTGACTTCTATTACTAGCATATGTATGATACATGTACACTCTAATCATGTGACTACCTAAAGCCAATCACAATACACCTTTCTTGTTAAGTTAATTCCTCTTTAATTGTTTTTTTCTTCACAGAGTCTACCCATTATTTTGTGAGTTTTCTAAATACTGTTCTTTTTAGCTTGGTGAATGGAATGTGTCATTGTATTGCAAATAAAGAAGTCTAAATATGTATTTAATAAATGAGCTAGTGTTTTAGTTTACTTCCTTTGTGTGTGTGTGGGTGTGTGTGTGTGTGTTATTAGGCAGTGGCATGATTGCTTAAAGGCCCTGGACACTATTGGTAATTACTCAAAATAATTGTTAACATAAAAACTTTCTTGGTAACGAGCAATAGAGAGCTGTTGATAGTATAAGACATTGTGAGAAACGGCTCCCTCTGAAGTAACTTAGTTTTGAGAAAGAAGTAATTTCTCAATAAAATATTTAAATTGATTTTGAGACCGGCGTGAGGTCTCGAAATCAAGCATGAAAGCACACAACTTTGTGTTTTCCTTCCATGATTGTCTCGCAATTTCAACGACCAACAGATCAAATTTTCACAGATTTGTTATTTTAAGCATACGTTGGGATGCACCAAGTTATCAGGGAAATTTCTAAACTTGAACAAGTTTAGACAAAAGAACATCAGCGTCCGGGCAGACCAATTGCATATGCAAAACCGTCCGGCGGACATTATTGCATATGCAAAACCGTCCGGCGGACATTATTGCATATGCAATAATGTCCTTCGGATACTATTGCATAGAGGACATAATTGCATGCGACACCCTCCTAGTCGCAATACACAGCCAATCAAACCAGGAACACCGGGTAAACCCCTTCTCTTTTCGATAAGTGCACTGGATTCTTTTACATGCAATACGGGACAAACAGCTTCACGTCCCATCCGAAGCCTCATTGTTAAGTGTCTTGCTTAAAGGGTGGCTGTTATATTTTTTATTAAATGCGCAAGTATTTTAAAAATGGTTTTCAAGAGATCAGGGGAACCCACCCCGCCCCTAAAAGGGAGCCTTCATTTTGTCGGTAACCCGAGCCTTCGGGCCCCCTGGCTGTGTGCATATAGAGACGCGTGCACTGTGTGGCCTGGTACCTAGGCGCGTGTAGTTAGGGACCAAACTCTTTTTGCCGACGATATGTTTGAATTCCCAACGTGACGTCGATGGTAGGGGGGGGCGGTAACAATCCACAAAAGGGGGGGGGCATGACTTATTCGCTAATTACGCAAGTCAGACATGTCGGGAATAAACAAAACACATTTTATTGATGTTCAATACATATATCAGAAATAAATGACAGCAAAATTAACTGTTTTATTTGAATTCACTGTAGCATCCCTTTAAAGACACAAGTGTCACAACTGGGACTCGAAACCACACTCTGCTGCACAGAAACACCAGAGCCTCGAGTCTGGAGCTCTTAACCACTCGGCCACGACACTCCGCAAGGGAAAATGCCGTCATCAAACATGAACAAATAAGACACTCTACTCGTACAGCATTTCAATGGATGATATCAACTTTATTTCTTATTACACTTCTGGGTCTACTACTGTCTCTACATCTGTACTAAACAACAAATCCTGATATAATACTGCTTGGTAAAAGTCTGAGACTACATAGTATTTTGTTTTTGTATAAATAGCCTCTGGGTTAAATGTACAAGGGGTTTCTTTAATAAAAAGCCTACGCTAAACTTCTTCTTTCATGTATACTCTACGGGGTGGTGCTGCACACAGACTTGTCTTGTAGGATTTGGATGGTGGAAAAAACAAACTAAAATCTTGACGTCTCTTTTTTTTTTTGCGCCAATGGGAGACTTTTGAACACTAGATTGCAGCAGAGTTTACCAGGTAAATTTCCATTGTTTGTTTGTCTTTTTGTCTAGATGATCTTCCCATCAAGAGAACTCGGCAAACTCCCACAAGGGGATATAAACACCCAGCTGGCAACAACCAATCTCTCTCATACAAACCTTGGTTTAACGTCTATGATTATGAATTGCACAAATCAAGAAATTGTGATCCAGTAACTGGAAGACAATACTTATTCACGTCATTGTGAAATCAGCGCTTAGCTTGGGGGGATTCGAACCCACAACCTTGTTTAATAGTTCTGAGCATGCACACGTTACCAAGAACGATGGTTTTGCTTGGTAAGTCTGCTGCCACCTAGAGGTTCCACGAGTCAATTGCTTTAATATTTTTCAACAAAGAGCAAAAGTTTCTGTCCTTTGTTGTAAAATAATCCACCATTTCCCTTATACACAGTGTGCAGACCAAACCCCCGAGTCTATCCTTCCATACTGGTTTATTTCTCCTATTTCACATTTTTCGCCTCAGAAAAGAACTTATTTTGTGGCACACAAAAACATTCAATCAGGCTGTGAAATAATTAGTCACATTGGAACAAAATTCTGCATTTTTTCCCTTTTACACTAATACCATTGTTGGATCTAAATGCAACATACCTCCAACCAGAAGCAGAACAAAAATACCCATTCAAGACTCTAAAGATATGTTTCTCAATTTTACTTGGCTGTTTTTTAAAACTCTGGGTGTCGGCTAGAAATAATACGAATAAAAATAATGGACAGCTCAAGTAAACATACATTAACTACATATAACAAATTAAAAACACAAACAACATTTTTGATTATTGTTCGAGTAAGAACTATGACAGCTTCACCAGAAGAAAACCTTTTTTATTTTAACCATCCTATCCGAACCCAAGTTCATGAGCAATAATTATTTCGGCCTTGTGGGCCTGTGATCAGGACTAGCAGATGCGAACCATATAACTGCCTGTGTCACCCACACACACGGTGGTTATATATTCATAAACGCTACGACTCTCCGCCGCAGAGTGAGTTCTAATGAATTGAGCTTCTATCAGCAGCTGGCCCTGCTCATCCTACTTAAATCAAAATGCAATGTCCTCAAATAGAAGAAACGGAAACAAGAATTCATTGTAATGAGCTTTTAGGATGAGAGATTGAATACAAATTTATGTGAAGTATTAGATGGAGGTGAAGCACTAACGTTTTGCAGGGTGTCTTTATGCTGAAGAGTAAATATTACCGCCGTCGTCAAGACGAATAAGGGGGGGGGGGTGCTGGGGCAAGATGGGTTGAGTGACCCATAAAAAGAATAAAGTTCTCTTGCACATGAATTATATCAGAAATAAATTGGGTAAAAAGACGTAGGTATTTGAGTTGCATTCAAAGAGGGACCAGTTTTCTAGTTGGTATGACACTACCCTAGTAGTATGCAAAGGTCGTGGGTTCCAATCCCATCCAAGTAATATGCCTGTGATTTTTTTTTCCACAGAGCCCGGGAGAGACACCCTGGTGTATATGGCTAAAACCAAAATAAATTTTCTGATTTCTTTGGTCATTTGGTTGCTGGACGCTATTTTCCGTCCAAATGCAACACCGATGTTTGTTGGACACGAAAAGGCTTCTAAACGTAATTTGATGCAACTCTCTCAATATACGGCTCTGATATTGGACAATGTAGTATCCCCCCCCCCCAACCTCGCTACCATGGGCAGCGCGCCGTATCACCCGCTAGCTCTGCGTACATCTCTTACCCCTGGGAGGGAAACTCCGATCCGTGTCTTTGACTGGCTATCATATACGCGAAAAATTTGAAACGCTGTGCGTCTCCAAAAAGCTCTATTTGCCGAAACGCGTGTGTATAAAGATGTACGTATTCGCTTTTTTTGTCACGCAACACTGAAAGCCAAGTTTATGACTTTTATTACACACAGCGCATCCCAACACAGAACGGATCAACCACAGGACTAATTGTAATATCCCTTATATTTGGATATTTTTGAGTTACACTTACCCAGGGGTTATGATCGAGCAAGGCATGCTGGGGAAAAAAGGCGCGGTGAGATCGATCACCCCTGGGAACGAGGTTGCCCCCCCCCCCACCTCTAGTTGTCTCTTCATTGTGTACTTGGAGTCTCAGGAATTCTTTAGAGGAAAAAAGCTGTTCCCTGTATCCAATAGCAGGAACGATTGCTTAATATTCATTTTACAAAAGGAACCAGACTAAATCTGCGTCCAGCCTCGATTTGGTCACATAGATTTGAATGGGAGAAAATCAAGATGGCCGCACCATAATAAAGGACTATTGGTACAAAAAAAGGGTATTCAACTTGAAGCTTATCATTCTACACAGCTTGAGATTTCTGTCGCGTTTTCATTTACTTCCAAAATTCTCACACAAAACAATCCAAAACAAAAATTACAGAGAAATAAATACAATATTAATATTAAAATTGATATGAGGGCAATTTTGATAACAAACCAGTATGGATATCCTCCTCTTGTACAAAGTATACATTATCTAGGGTGCATCAACACAATAACATTACCGAGAGGGGGCAGCATCAAAAACACTTCCTCCAAAAAAAAAACCTAAAATAATAAAACATATTTATAGAAAAAAAAAAAAAAAAACTTTCATAAATACATATAACTACTGATTTTGCTGTAATAATAATTGATAACGTATCTAATGTCACATCTACATGATTATGTACATATACATATACAGTAGCCCATAGTTCAGAATAAACTATGCACAAATTAAGAGGAAAAGAGACAGAAAGAAAACAAACAAACAAACAAACAAAAAAATCATTCAGGTAAAACAAAACAGACCAACCATGCGCCTGTTTTTTTTTTTTGCATTGGACTGTTGCAAAAATATCCAATGCCATCACTTAACGACTCCCGAGACGTAATTTTCAGATGGCGAATTTCCCGTCCCAAGGCATCCCCCGAACCACACCCCCTTCTCCCCCGTGTCGTTCAATGAACTGTGAAAATAACACTAACGTCATCCCGCACGGAAACAGAAGTGACTTTGTTAGCCAACCCAAAGAGCCCATTATGTATGTAAAAGACTCGGCTGAGGAAATTATGCTACTACATGTGTAAGGGAGACCCCAAGTACAATTGGCTGGATCCATTAGCAATTGATAACATTAGTGCGGGGTCCCTTTTTGTCTTTTAGTTCAGCTAATAGCCATCTAGGCGTAAACATCGAATTTCTACGGTCTGTGTTTTAAAGGACTATTGTGGTGACGAATGTTAGTCTCAGGCCTGATACTTCTCAGAGGCAACGGAGGCGATTGCCTCCATGCCCCAAGGTCATTGCCTTGGTGCCCTTGAAAAGCTCAAGTAGAAATGTACAATTTCCTCATAGGGTGCCCTTTCAAATGAGAAAGTGCCTTGGTGCCCTTACCCTTCCAATAGCAAAGCCTACAGGCCTGTATTCTGGTACATTGTGTCCATCAGAGAACTGACAAGTGTAGTCAATAGGTTGGACTGGGCCCAATGTCATGGCTCTGCTACCGTAAGCATAGAATTGGTGCTAACAGAAGCAGAGAATTCCATGCTTATGTTAAGTGTATTTCACGGGTTATCAGGGAATTTTTGCTTGTGCGCGTGTGTACACCATGTTACTAGACATTCTTTGTTTACACAGCTCGCGCAGGGGGGGGGGGGGTCATTGAAAATTATCGACAGATGAGTCGTGTTGATTCTAGCCGAAAAAGTCAGTTTTAATTTTATGAGCAAGAATTGACAAATGATTCCGATTGTTAAAAACACATCTGTGGTATATTTGTAGTTTAAAAAAAAAGGTACGCAAAAATGTTTCACAAGTCACCAGACCTACGTAGATGGAAGTAGCTTGTGATTACCTCAAACCTCTAGAGGGAGCTGTTCAGAACGCGCATGTCGGTACAACACTGGTCGCCTTGGCCCAACAAATAAAAACGGCACAAGAAAGAGATTTTATCTTGCAGAATGAACAACAAACATGTACACCAACAAAAATATGGATCTCAGCACAGTGTACCTTTTAAAGCACTCAAAATCAAGCGTTGGATATTTTAGGCGGGAAAACGTTTTAACCTCTTGGCTACTTGTGGCTACGGCTTCTTCACTTGTGTAGCTGATGGTGAAAGCCAAATAATTATAATAATTTGGGAAGCTAATCATCCTTACTCGCAGCTAAGAGCTGAATTGCGAAGGACGCGGCTACAACGTGCTCGAGAAGCAGGCATGCAAGGGTGCCTCTGGCTGCCAGCCACATCAACCCACTATGACCACGGAGCACAGCCAAGATCGAAAGCGTTTGATTTTTCCCCGAGGGAGGAAAATCGGATGGTCTGGAAAACCTTAATGGCACAGCAGAGAACCAACGCACAACTCAACTCATATATGGCCATGGCCGGGAATCGAACTGGGGTCACCTTGGTGAGAGGCGAGCGCTTTACGCACAAGCCAACCATGCCACCTGCACTTGTGTAGCTGGCGGTGAAAGCCAAATATAAAGACAGTACAGACCTTTTTTGAAAGGGCGTTCCAAATAGATCCCTCATAAGTATGATTGGAAGATACTGCTGTGATTTAATTGGTACCCTGCCATTTATAATCGTTATTCCTACTTTAAAACACATGGACGCGGAATGATGAGCAGGCAACCAGTTTCATAGAGCTGCTTAAGCAAATAAATATTGCTTAACAAATTCTTGCTTAGCAAACAAAAATTGCAGGATACCAGTAACAAATGGTAGATAAGACCAGAGCCAAATTTCATGACTCTGCTTACCATAAATTTGTGGTAAGCAGAGCCATGAAATTGAGCACCGATATGACTGGAAACTGAAATCTGTTACGTATATTTGATGTGCTTAGCTACATTCATGCTTAAGCAGCTCTATGAAATTGGACCATGGTAAGGGTTGAAAGGGAAAGGGGGGGGGGGGGACACCAAACAACAGCCCTTCGGTTTGACAATGTTAGGGGTGATTGGAGTAATAACCAAGGCCTTTCATAGGTTAAAAAAAAGCCCTCGTTGCAGACATTGCAGTAAGGGGGTAAACATGGCCAACCATAGGTGTAAATTTGGGGATGTTTTGGGGAAGGAGGCAATCCCCTCACGGTTCAAACCCTAGCCCTACCTAAACCTCCCAATGATGGAAGATCTGACCAAAACCTATGGTCGAACCTCCCCTCTACCCCGCCCACAATTATTGGAGTAAGTCTGGAGCCTTGACTCATAACACAGGTCTCTAATATACAGAAAAATGCGAAGAGGGAGAACATGCTGTACAAAAAAATAATAACAACAATAAAAAAAAAGTGTGGGAAAAAACATATGATAATAACAATGAGTGAGAAATAAACTAAACGTAGATAACGAAGCAGCCACCGGTTGCGGTGGAACCTTGCATCATGTTGCGTAACGTTCGGTCCATTGCCGAGCTGCCCGGTCGTGGTCCTCGCGACTGTGGAGAAACTGAGTTGCTATGTTACCAACGAGGGGGTCAGCTGCAGGGAGAGGGTGAGAGAAAAAAGCAAGGAATGGTTGTTAGTTTTTAACTGATGTCATAAGTGTTTTTTTGCCCAACTGTTTTTGCAGCAATGTATGATATATACTGTATTGACAGAGCTGCCTGAGTTTTGCCTGGAATAATTCCTTGAGGTTTTCCTCCCATAACTAAAACACAAAATTCATTGTCTCGATTGCATTCTTGGCTTGTACAGTGATTAAGTTTGCTTTTTCTGAGAGTCCTTGCCTTCACAACCAGGACCCAATTTCATGGCTCTGCCTAACCCTAAGCAAAGAATTGGCGCTTATGCGGAAGCATGGAATTATGCGCTTACAGCAAGCGTATTTCACAGGTTAGCAAGCAATGTTTGCCTGTGCAGGTGTGAACTCAATCTTACTAAGCACTCTTCCCTTGCACAGCTGGCGCAGAAATGACAGTAAGAGGAGAATGGTGATCATAGAAAAGAATTCTGCTCAGTAAGCAGAGCCGTCTGTATAAACCCAAAACTAATAAATGAAATAAAACCAAACAAAACTCACCAGGATTGCAGTCTGAGAGTAATGCACAAATGGAAAGCAGAACTTTGGAGATGGTCAACGCAGGACTCCAGTTGTCCTTGAGTATGTCTAGGCATATAATACCCTGGCTGTTTATATTGCAATGGTAGATGCGTGTGCGGAACCTTACCTATGAGACAAATGTAAATAGAAGGTAGAGATTCACCAAATAGTATAGGCTGGAGAAAGGTTTTCTTTAGTACAGGGCAAGTACTGGGGCACCTCAACAAGGCAAGTTCTACAAAGGGCACTAATGGCCAGGGGCATGAGGGCAGTGGCATCTACAAAGTACTAGGCCTACAGTATCTTAAAACATAGGCTGGAGCAAGGTTTTCTTTAGTACAGGGCAAGTACTGGGGCACCTCAACGAGACAAGTTCTACAAAGGGCACAAAGGCAATGGCCTGGGGCATTAGGGCAGTGGCATCTACAAAGTACTAGGCCTACAGTATACTAAAACATAGGCTGGTGCAAGGTTTTCTTTAATACAGAGCAAGGCTGAGTACAATGTTAAGGGCAGTTTCTTTAGTACAGGGGCACCTCAACGAGGCAAGTTCTACAAAGGGCACTAAGGCAATGGTCAGGGGCATGAGGGCAGTGGTCTCTACAAAGTACTAGGCCTACAGTATACTAAACCTTACCTAAAGACAAATGTAAACAGAACGTAGTGATTGACCGGACGATTCAAATGACAGTTAGTACGGGCTGGGTGTTTTCTTTAGCAAAGGGCACCTGAACGATATGAATTCTACAAAGGGCACTACGGCAATGGCCAGGGGTCATGTTGGCAGTTGCCTCTACAAAGTACAAGGCCTGTAACGTACTAACTATAGTTACTAGTGCTATCTGCTATCAAACTACTATCCTTAATTAATTAATTTGGTAATCTACTGTGTCTTATACGCAACAACAAATATGAACACAATGAAAACTTTGAAAATATTAACCTTAACAAGAAAAACAATCAAGAATATCATAATAAATGTGAAAGGCACTATGACAATAATCAATTTGCAACATGTGAACATTTTATAGTCTGTTTCACATAATTCCAAAAATTTGCACACCTAGAAATCATTAACCTGAAAAAGAAAGATACATTGGAATATAAAAAAGGCAGTAAACAATTCAAAATATGTAAAAACAGGAAAATTTGTTCACCAAAAGAAGCATCGAATCAAATCAAATCGAATCAAGTTAAATGGTCAAAAGAAGTTACATTCACACACTCAAAAATAAATTAACACATTTATAACAATTAAATATGCACATCTGGAAAAAAGAAAGAAGGAGCATGTTAATCAAGTACATATTTATTTAAAAGACAATTCAAACACGCAATATCACAAATGAATATTTCTGATGAATAAATGGAAATGATCACAACCAGTTTAATGATCAAATGAATAACAGAAGGACGTTCAAACAATCATAAATTAAACATATTTTAAAGTTTCATTACGCACATCTAGAAAAGGAATACATTGTGAGCAATTGCATAGTCCTACGACTACAGCAATGAGCAATTTGAAAGAAGTAAAGTGTTTTAAAAGCCAGTTCAAACACATAATATCACAAATTTGTGATACTATTTATGAATCTTTCTGATGTATTTGGCATTGACCCGACCAGTTAAATGGTCAAATGACAATACAAGTACACAAAATATAACTTTCCACATTTTTAAAAATTCATTATTCACATCTGAACAGGAAGAAGTACAAACATTTTAAACAACAGATACAAATGACAGTTTTTAGTTGCCCAAAAAGGCAAGATGAGAAATAGCGTTCACTAGCCCCTAACACAATAGCAGTTTTTACTAGACATTATACCCAGGGCTAGTGTTAAGGGCGAGCCCTGGGGCAACTTTCATAGAGCCGCTTAAGCACAAAAAGTGGCTAAGCACAACAAAACTATGCTTAGCAGAATAAGGTTACCAGCTAAAATACAATGTCATAATGTGCAACTTGTGGCTGGTACCCTGCTTATTTCTGCTTAGCAGACATGCAGTAGTTTCTGGCAGCTCAATGAAACTGGGTCCTAGTGGATTACGTACCTTTGGTGGTTTGAACGGGTATTCCGGGGAAAAGTTTATATCCAGGAAGAAGACGCCTTTCTCGTAGACCGAACCCCTTGGGCCGAGGATTGATGATCTCCATTCATAAATATTATCACCTTTCGGTCCCGCACTGTAGCAAAAAATAAAACAAAAATAAAACTTGGTTAAATTGGACTCTTCTTTTTATTTCACAAGGTGACGATGCTCAGTATTTCTCTCCTGAAGACGAGCAGAGTATATACTGTTTAAAACGTCAAGACCACACTGCAACGGCTCTTCTCAGAGCCAACACTTCTCAAAAAAGGGATTTAATACATGGTTAGACCCATAAGTTTACTACTTATTTATTCAAGCCTGGAATTAAGGCGAAGACCTCTGTAATGTGCCCTTGGTGTTCCTGCAAATGTTCTCTCATCATAGACTTAAAGATTTTTCAATGGAAATGCCCTTTGCAAAATGAAAATGGCCTTGTGCTCTCTGAGATAAAAATTGGAGCAAGAGGGTTCAGAAACAACAACTTACTTTGAGAATCAAGACTGGGCTGGAACATCTCTTATTGAGTAGAATGCATGTTTTTTCACTGGACATTTTTAAAATGACCAGCCAGCTCAAATTTTAATTGAAGATGTCGTACAATAATCTACACTCCCACGGGACAGTGTATGTCTTCCCCAGCCCACAAAATTCAAGGATTTTAAATAAAGAAGTGTAGTACTGCGTAACTCCCTTCATTACTTCGCAACGACAGAATAAAAAAACCCCTTCAAAAGAACAACAACTTGTGAGAGCAACACATCAAAAACAGAATCATTAACGCAAGTGTTTCCACGGCAACCATCTGTACAATCCTGACAGATATTGAACAAGCTGTACTGGATCAGGAAATCAGCCTTACATGTAATATAAATGAAAAACATTGTGGGAAACGACTCCCTCTGAAGTAACGTAGTTATTGAGAAAGAGTTAATTTCTCACTTAAATAATAAAAGACTTCTAGCTAAAAATCTTTTGTTCCTATCTGAAAGCACACAAATTCATCCAAACAGGGGTGTTTTTTTCTTTCATAAGTTTCTCCCAGCTTCGATGACCAATTGAGCCCAATTTTTCACAGGTTTGTTATTTTATGCTTAATGATGGGACACACCAGGGCCCAATTTCATAGCCCTGCTTAGAGGCCGATTTTGTGCTTACTGTACCATGCTAACCTTCCGGTGCTTACTGCACGAAAATAAATGACATCACAATGCAAATCCACGGTAAACACACAATGTGGCCGCCCAATAATTCTGCTAGCCTGTAAAATACGCTACGGCTTAAGCAAATTTTTCTGCTACAGTTAAACACGCAAATTTGCTAACCATTAGGCAGCGCTATGAAATTTGGCCCTGGTGAGAACACTGGTCTTTGACAATTACCAAACGTGTACAGTGCATTTAAACCATTATAGATACATAGGCCTATTGGCCGTATAATAAGTTGTATGCATCCGTATGTAACAGAGAGGGAACCTTATCACAGAGACATAAGTTCAGTACACGTTCAATGTGCAAATACCGTCCCACGACTACAAAATGGATTAACCTCTAAAAATAGCCTTTGTGGAACGGGCACTTTTGAAACTTCACTATGTTGTACATTATCTCAACTAAAAAATATCGCCAAACCCGTGGCGCCAAGATATGTTTTCGCACTGTCTCTCTCCCTTGTGTGGCACAAACTGTATTTTATAACAAATCAAGACTTGTTTTTACTGAGGGGGTTACAAAACATAGGTAAGTGCATGTAGTGTGATGACTTAACGTTTTGTATTTGCCAAGCTGACTCGGTTATGATTTTCAACGGACTTTTTTAAGACTCACTTGTTTGAATTTACAGTTTGGTAACATTTTGCTTCATACACTTTATCGTTTTACGTTTTGTGTTGCGCATCCTAAACGGTCCTTCATTATACGCAACAAAAATTTCTCATATAATTATTATTAATTGTATTGTATTGTATTATGTTTTGTTCCAAACTGATACATAACCCCATAACCCTGGGGAGGGTAACAATATAGTAAAAACAAAATACATTGAATGAATAAACAAGAGCGGGAAACTGACTGGGTTAAATTTTAACGATTTTGGGTTTAACAAAAGAAACAATTACCACAGTGGGATTTGAACCAGCAACAACCCAATTAAAGACTAGCTGTATGCCTGTCATATGCAAGGTTCAAGTCAGGGATTGGAACCATGACCCACAGAAGTGAAAGGCAGGTAGACAGAAACCACTGAGTCAACCTGACTGCCCTAATGGTCCGTAGTCGCTGAATTGCTGTGCAACAATACAAGACTCAAGTCGAGGATTAGAACCATGACCCCCAGAAGTGAAAGGCAGTGCAGAAACCACTGAGCCAACCTGACTGCCCCAGTGTTCCGTAGTCGCTGGATTGCTGTGCAACAATACAAGACTCAAGTCAGGGATTCGAACCACGACCCAAAGAAATTAAAGGCAGTGCAGAAACCACTGAGCCAACCTGACTGCCCTAATGGTCCGTAGTCGCTGGATTGCTGTGCAACAATACAAGACTCAAGTCAGGGATTCGAACCATGACCCACAGAAGTGAAAGGCAGTGCAAAACCACTGAACCTGACTACCCTATTGGTATGTACCTATCGTGTAGTCGCAGGACTATGCAATAAGATCGCGACTAACGTCTTGTACAAAGACTAGGCACATGTAGGTAACACCCTCTGGACATTGAACAGGCATGTATTCCATCCCTCTGGATATTGAACAGCCAAGTAATCCCTCCCTCTGGATATTGAACAGCCTTGTAATCCATCCCTCATGGCATTTCACTTGGTTTGTTAATGTAAACCTTGTACATGTATGAGAAGGACACAATATTCAGCATCCCCCCCCCCCCCCCCCCCCCCGCCTCCCATTGATGCATTTCTACAAAGACATTATGTACAATAGCGCTGAAACCCAAGTTGACTAAATAGGAATAACACGAACACAATCCTTCATACAACAATCCTATAAATAGCTAACTCAAATTAAAGAGTGAATTAGCGCACTTTGGTTTCAAATTAGCAAAATACACAAATTTTGTGTTGACGTGTTTACGTTCAGATATAAAAGTGAACAACCACAAAAATTGTCATTTCCAGAAAATGTCAACACATGAATATTTTGTTCCACAAATAATTGTCCATGCATTATCTAAATACAGGATAAGTGAGACACCCCCAGCTGGTAGAAAAAAGTGAGACACCTCAGCTGGTAGAAAATTGACTCCAATAGACCTTGACAGCATCTCCAGCAGAGTACCAGGAAAGAATTATGATGGCAAAAACAACTGGAGGTAATGAGTGAAGGCCGCGGTAAACCAGCTGATGGCAAAACATTTTAACAAGTTGCTGAAAGGTCAGCTTACTCTAGAATTAGTATCTTCAATATCAGGCCAGGCAGAAAAAACAACTTGTTTCCTGGTCTTATGTGAATCAATTTATCTATTTATACACAGGTTTTCTGTTAACCTGAAATTTATAGTAGCTGTTAGTTAAATTTTTTGTAGCCACATATTTGTTTTCAGTCTAACCTGTATTCCTGCGGAACGCTGGTTACTAAAATAAACCTTCATGCATTTACGACATCAAGCCTCCTTGTTAAAATTTTAGAGGTTAACCAATGCTGAAACAAAAGAAACACGCAAATTTGTATGTGCTGGCATCAGATTGGCCAATGAACAACCTCCTTTTGACCTCTATCTAGGTGAGGGCGCCCCCACTCAAATGAAGTCATGCGCGTAAGGTCTATTGCCGAACCCAGGCCAGATTCTGCTGACAAACATTCCCTTATGCTTAGCAACATCTCTCTCAAAAATATATTTTCTCAAAAATGTGATCTTTGTCCTGCTGTCAACTTTACATTTTAAAGTCAAATTTTAGATCAATGTGTCAGGATTTGTTTCCCCTCGTGACGCGGACAATGTCTGGAAAGGAAAAGTAAAGGTGTTCCTTGTGTCAAAGTTAATACAAGGGCCCAATTTCATAAAGCTGCTAAGCACACAAACTTGCTTAGCATGAAATTTCTGCCTTGATAAAAACATTGCATGTATGCAGCTGTTGTTTGCTTATCCTGAAAATCACATGAACCTTTTGGTTGGTAATCCTGTTTTTAATAAGGCAAACATTTCATGCTAAGCAAATTGTTTTGCTAAGCAGCTGTATGAATTTGGGCCCAGGTTAGCATTCCTGATGAAAACTGGTTATGGGTAAAATATCTAAGACCCTGATATAAAAAAAGGTCGCACTTTGCCCAACTCCACAAACTGCTACCTACCTAACTGTCAAGTGTGTTTACAAAAAAAGCCCACAAATCCCCCCCCCCCCCCCCCCCCCCCATTGACGGCTACCAAAGACCTGATTATACTGCCCCCGTTTTTTGTTCCATTGTGTGGAACCACTTTGTGCGCATCGGCCCTGCAGGCGGGCTTTTGCACCTATGGCTCCCCTAGCAGGTGCAATGCATGAATCTCTCTAAACCCCCCTGTAACAATGGATTTAATTGGCTGGTTTAGAATGCATGTAAAATTGTATGTAAACGAAAGTACATTCATGAACATCTACAGCACCCCCCCCCCCAAAAAAAAAACCCACCCAAAAACAACTTTAAAAAAACAAAAAAACAAAATAAATAAAATTGTATACTTTTATAAGATGCAAATTCCATTAGCTTGCAATAGGGAACTTTTCTAATTCATGCTTCGGACAAAAAATTCAGCTTTAACAAAAATTCACATGGAACAAGCTGCGAGAAGTAGGCCCCTTTACACTGCTTAGTATTTTGACTGGTGACCTGGTTTTTGTTGGTAATATTTGTTGGTGCTTTATGTTACATGTATGCAACTATTTGATATTTTCTTTTTTCAAATGACGTCTTATTTTAGTCTATACAAATTTACCAGGCTTGGGTCTTTAAACGTACATTACTGAGATTACGCTTCAATAATCCAGAATAAATATTTAAATCTGAAGATAATCCGACTCTCCAGAATGGAGAGGGAAAAAAAACTCAACAATGATCTTCATGTTTAACAATCACACTCCTGGGTCAGGTCACCTCCCCACTTAGAGGTCATTTCACAGACATGACCCCAAGTGACAGAGTCTGTAGCCATCCTGCCTTTAAAGGGGCTATGTCTAGGTATGGACTCTGCTCTCATTAAGTAAACCAACTAAAGGGGCTAAGTCAAGGCAGGGCTAGTCTCGGTGCAGGCCGTTCTTGTTGAGTTTGTTTAACCTCTATAGTAAAACCAAAGGCCCCACCATTGAGTTATATATAAAAACTAGAAGGCGCACTGGCCTATATACGCGACCCGGCATGCGCGCAGACGGTCATTTTGTAAGTTGACAAAACAGGCATCGCACAGCGTGTGTTTGTGCGGCCATTTTGTAAGTTGACAAAACAGCATCGCGTCAGCGTTCAATAAACACAAATTCCAATGTGTACTTCATATTCAACGCGCGTGCAGAATGGCGCCAATGTCTCCTTGCGGTCCCATCGCACACAACTTCGTGTGACAAGGGTGATTTTTCTTTCTATATTATCTTGCAACTTCGACGACCAATTGAGCTCAAATTTCCACAGGTTTGTTATTTTATGCATATCTTGAGATACAGCAAGTGAGAAGACTGGTCTTTGACAATTACCAATAGTGTCCACTGTCTTTAAAATCACTTAGGAGGCATCTTTGGTTTCATTACCATAAATATATAACCTCAGACATGTATGCTTTGTTTTTTAAAGGGCAAGGCACCAAGGCATTTTCTCTACATCCATGGTGAAGGGAACTCTATGAGGAAATTGTAAATTTCTACTGGAGCACTTCAAGGGCACCAAGGCAATGACCAGGGGGCATGGAGGCAATCACTTGTGTGGCCTCCGTGTAGTACCATGCCTGTTATCTCCATTTATTGTGCTCAAACACACACACGCTTTAGACGCTGTGTTTCAGCAAGAACTGAGCACAGCAAGTATATAATAATATTGATATAATTGATATAATAACTGAACTCCAATTCACGTCTTGTTTACAATCGTTACAATGATAAGACTGGGTATTGAAATCTACTTTTGATGTAGACGATTAAAGGGGCTATGTCTAGAGTAAGTCTATTATCAAGTATTAAAGGGGCTCTGTAAAGTTATAACCTAGTTATGTCATACTCAATGTTATAGCTAGACAAATTTTAGTGAAGGGCAAGCAGTGTATTTTACTCAGAGTGCTACATCTTAAAGACAATAGACACTATTGGTAGTTGCCAAAGACTAGTCTTCTCACTTGGTGTATCTAAACATATGCATAAAATAACAAACCTGTGAAAATTTGAGCTCAATCGGTCGTCGAAGTTGCGAGATAATAATGAAAGAAAAAAACACCCTTGTTACACGAAGTTGTGTGCTTTCAGATGATTGATTTTGAGACCTCAAAATCTAATTCTGAGTTCTCGAAATCAAATTCGTGGAAAATTACTTCTTTCTCAAAAAGTACTCCACTTCAGAGGGAGCCGTTTCTCACAATGTTTTATAATACCAATCTCTTCCCATTACTCGTTACCAAGTAAGGCTTTATGCTAATAATTATTTTGAGTAATTACCAATAGTGTCCACTGCCTTTAACTGAAAGTGGTGAAAAAAGGTGTCAGTATACCCAGAATGAGTTTGTAAATGTGAACAATTCATTTGACATTTACAGAGTTAGCAAGAGGGGTGCCTTTGTGTATCTTTTTGACACTCCGTTTCAGGCTCGATACTTGGTTGAGGCAACAAAGGTGATTGCCTCCATGCCCCCTTGTCATTGCCTTGGTGCCCTTGAAATGCTCCAGTAGAATTTAACAATTTCCTCATAGGGTGCCCTTTACCAAGGAGAAAATGCCTAGGTGCCCTTGCCCTTTCAAAAGAGAAGCATACAGGCGTGCAGTTTTAAATGTTGACACTGTTTTATCTGCGATTTATACAATACTTTAAAAGACAAATTTGGACACCTAGTCAAATCATGGTTAAAACCTTGCTGTGCGTCCTATATATTTTTTTACAGAATTGTTTTTTTGGCTGCATGCTTGGCCAACCAAGAGAGCGATTGTTTATTTTCTAATAGTCTGTGATTCAACGACGATGCAGTCACGATTTAAATTAGCGGCAACGCCGACAGCGACCGTGAAGTCACTGATGAAATGACGAGTTCAATTAATTAACTTGCATAATGCATTGTTAGCATATTATTCAAGGTCCTACTACTGACATAAGCTAATTTACTATAAGTTTGCAATATCAAACAGCCTTCCTAGTCTAGGCCTAACTTCATAGAGCTGGTAAGCATAAAAACATGCTGAGCACAGAAAACTGGTTATCGCCAAATTCCATAAACATTTAAACTAGTGCCCTGCTAGTTTTTTGCTTAGCAAAGAAATTTGCCAAGCGGTATTTTCTGCTAAACAGCTTTTCGAAATTGGGACCTGCTATTAGAGAGAGAGGGGGAAACATTATTGGGATTAAACGGTAAACAAAATTGTTGTGACAAAAACCACTATTTCTACGGAATTCTACCGAAATTAAACAATTGTCTTTGTTACTATATTTATATGGATTTGGTAATGACATCTACCAGGAACAAAATAAAGAATTGTAGACTTTTCAGATTGTTGTCATGGCCAAATTTGTTTGTCAAATCTGCTTTAAAAAAATATATATATATCTTTAACCCCCCAAAAATGACAAGACAGAAACAAAATACTTTGATGTTTTAAAGAGGGGGCGGGGTGTCTGCTGACGGTGACACTTTGCAATGTATTGCAAAATCACTATCCTCAACAACTTACAAGATACAAATCTTCAAACTTCAAAAAATCCTATTAACAAAAACAGAACTTGCTGTTTATTGTAGCAGAATCACATTTTTGACACAAATTGAATCAAAACCTGCCAGAAAAACACACCTGTGCCTAACCCTTAAATAGTTGCGGCGTGGAACAATCACACAACAACACAGACTAAATAAATAAACAACAAACATAGTTACCCTTACACAAGGGTACATGTAATGTCGAGCACGACTTGTTGTCAAACGTACGGTTTCCCTTTTCCCGAGTCTACACAATGGAGACATGCATTATTTACGTCAGACCTGTGTTCCAGAGGGTGGGAGTGTGACTACATCAACAGCCTGACTGCTGATTCTTTGTATTACCATATACATTTCATCTGCTTCCACACAGTGTAATGCAGTGTGACAAAACCACAGCTAAAACCTCGCTTCTCACCGCTGGCGAGCTTGTTAAATGGCTGGGAAATTCAGAAACTTGTAATTTACCGAGAACTCTGGCAGTCACACTCCTGACAAAACAGTTCCCACGACCAATCGTGGAGTTGTCAAACACGATTGTTAGTCACAGGGTTTTCTTTGTGCTACAATTGAATATTCACTGGTTCATCAACCCATCTTTGCCGTTTATTCTTTGGTCGAGAAGTTGTTGTTGAAAGTCTAAAAGGCTAAGGTGTCGGTGACTATTACCATTGTTGAAATCTCTGCCTCGTGTTTTTCAAGGGAACAATGCCCAAGAGCACAGTGCAGTGGCCAGAGGGGGTGTAGGGGTGTGACACCCCCTACCCCTCAATAATTTTTCTCAGCATTTATATTAAAACTGTTTCTCTCACATCAATAACAGGGGTCGATTTAACTAAGAACTTAGGACTAGTCCTAACTTTACTTAGATATTAACAACTTCAGACTAGTCCTAAGTTAGGATGAGTAACTCGTCCTAACGCGAGATAAGACAAGTCCCAACTCTTTGTGAAATTTTAAACAAGTCTGTCATCGAAACAAGGTTGACAAACAGTATTGGAAAGCACGGACATGCTAGACTATCTGGAAGAAGGTTGCTCGCTTTTTTTTTCCTCTTAAAAATTAGAGGTTTCTCCCCTCTTTAGATGTAAACTGAATTTTGATTTCCAGCTATTTCTTTCGAGCCATCCAACAAATAATAAATAATTCTAAATGGCCCGTTGGAGAGGCTACCCTGGTACAATAAGCTCAATCTTATCACAAAGGTGGTTATAATAGATAACTAATTACACTTAGCCTCTGATAAAATCAACAACTCATAACTTATTTTCCCCGTCATGTACTTTACGAAACATCTACTATTTGCCAAATCCTCACTTAAAGGCACTGGAAACTATTGGCAAATACTCAAGATAATTGTTAGCATTAAACTTAATTGGTAACGAGCAGCGGAGAGCTGTTGATAGTATAAAACATTGTGAGAAACGGCTCACTCTGAAGTAAGATACTTTTTGAGGAAGAGGTAATTTCTCACTCAAATATTAAAAGACTTCAGACCTGTGGTCGATTTCACAGAGAGTTAGGACTAGTCCCTAGGAGATATACAAATTGCATGGATAGTCCTAAGTTAGGACGAGTAACTGGTCCTAACTCGAGATAAGACTAGTCCTAACTCTTTGTGAAATCCACCCCTGAAGCCTTTTAAACAAGGGTGGTTCTTTCTTTTATTATTCTCTTGCAACTAGGATTCCCAATTGAGTAAAAAAAATTCACAAATTTGTTATTTTTATACAGATGTTGGGATACACCAAGTGAGAATACGGGTCTATGACATTTACCAAAGGTGTCCAGTACCTTTAACCATGAAACACCTACAAGTAGATTAACTAGAAACTAAACTCCATCGACCAAGGACTTTAACAAAGACCATCCTGGCTTTTGAGCACACCACCACCAGCATCAGTCATATATTAATAGTGTATACCTACGCTAGTCGTTTGTTTGAACAGTTTAAAAAAAATATATATATATACTCGACTGATTGTCCCACTTCAATGCATTGTTAGAACTTGCTAGAACGCAAGAGTGTTTTTATTAACCTGTGTTTTTCATTTAAAGGGATGCAATGCGGTATGTGCCGACAAGGTGGCGGATGTCTTTTGAAAGTGGAAACCTGGGCCCAATTTCATAATGCATTTCACTAAGCAGAATTTTCTGCTTAAAGCTTTGAGAAATTCGGTCCTGTATCAAATTCATGGCTTTAAAAAAAAAAAAAAAATACTGCACTATTCCTTTAAGGTCACCCAAGTAAATTCATTTGCCAGAGCAGTCAATAAAAAAAGTGAATATCTAATAAAGCAATTTTCGCCGGCTAGAGTTGACGCTCTGAAGGCCAATAAAAAAATCATTCAAAAGAGTAAACTAACAAATGGCTAGTAATAAATCCCCCCCCCCCCACCCATCAATTGTGTGATCCAGACCCAATTTCATAGAGCTGCTGAAGCACAACAATTTACTTATCATCAAACAATTTTGCTTACTTGAAAAGGGTTGCCAGTTAAAGTATCATGTTTTGTGCAAAGTTGCAAAAAACTGGTTTGCTGCTTATTTTTGCTAAGCAGAAATGATTTCAGCAATGTTTTCCACTCGAGCAGCACTATGAAATTGGGCCCTTGCTTGGCCAAATTTTCTGCTAAGCAAATATAAGCAGGATACCAGTCACACATAGTGCATGCAGAATGGTATTTTGGTTGTTAACCTTAATCTGCTCAGTACAATTTTATTGTGGTTAGCTATACTTTTTTTGCTTTAGCAGCTCCATGAAATTTAAACCCTGAATGATGGACAACCAGGAGATTAAATTTCAGTTAATTTGCACAAAGTCTTTGTTGTGAATGTCAAGATATTATAAAACAAAATACACGCACTATCACAATCACAACCCCGAGGGCGTCTCAAATCGCTCATTTTTTCCCCACAGGTATGCTGAGGCTACATTACGTTCAAATTATAGGACCCAGTTATTCATATAACACCATGTATTGGTTTACAAGGTGCGGTGGTGCAATCTGCAACCAACCCAATCTTAGTAAAACCATTGGTACAATTTTTACCCTGAGTAAGATTTTTTGATTAAATTTGTTTTAATCCATTTTCCTGATCTATGAAAAGTGTACTGCAACTTGAAATAAAGCCTTAAAGGCAGTGGACACTATTGGTAATTACTCAAAATAATTATTAGCATAAAACCTTTCTTGGTGACAAGAAATGGGGAGAGGTTGATGGTATAAAACATTGTGAGAAACGGCTCCCTCTGAAGTGCCATAGTTTTCAAGAAAGAAGTAATTTTCCACGAATTTGATTTCGAGACCTCAGATTTAGAACTTGAGGTTTCGAAATCAACCATTTAAATGCACACAACTTCGTGTGACAAGGGTGTTTTTTTCTTTCACTATTATCTCGCAACTTCAATGACCGATTGAGCTCAAATTTTCACAGGTTAGTTATTTTATGCATATGTTGAGATACACCAACTGTGAAGGCTAGTCTTTGACAACTACCAATAGTGTCCACTGCCTTTAAAGGAACACGTTGCCTTGGTTCGGTCGAGTTGGTCTTTGAAAAGCGTTTGTAACCGTTTGTTATAAAATGCATATGGTTAGAAAGATGTGGAATACAATGATCCACACAAATTTGCCTCGAAACTGCGTGGTTTTCCTTTTAATTTGCAAACTAACACGGTCGGCCATTTATGGGAGTCAAAAACTTGACTCTCATAAATGGCCGACCGTGTTAGTCGAAGAGGTAAAAGGACAACCACGCAATTTCGTGTGATACTTGTGTGGATCATAATGTTCTACATTTAAAATATCTTTCTCACCAAATGCATTTTATAACAAACGGTTTCAAACGCTTTTCAAAGACCAACTCGTCTGATCCAAGGCAACGTGTTCCTTTCTTCCTCCATGCTTTAAGTAATGGGTTAGCCTTGATTCGGGAATTGGATTTCCAAATGTGCTGGTCACTCTTTAAACTCGACACTTCCTGTCCGACGAGTAAACTGGATTTATTTGTTCACAAAACAGATGAGCATAAGACCTTTCGAATAATACCGAATTAAGATCTTCATGTATTAAGGTAATTATTTCTCAAACTGTAGAATGTTTAAAGGAACCGGGGTCGATTTCACAAAGAGTTAGGACTAGTCCTAACTTATGACTAGTTCTAGGAGCTATTAAAAACTTCAAGGCTAGTCCTAAGTTCGAGATAAAGACTAGTCTTGACTCTGTGAAATCCACCCACTGGACACATCTGATAATTGTCAAAGACCAGTATTCTCACTTGGTGTATCTCAACATACACATAAATAACAAACTGGGCTCAATTGGTCATCGAAGTTGCAAGAAAATAATGAAAGAAAAAAACACCCTTGTTGCACAAATTTATGTGCTTTCAGATGCCTGAGAAAGGCTTCAGGCCTGAAGTCTTTCTCAAGTCCGAATATTTCAGTGAGAAATTACCTCTTACTAAAAAACTACATTACTTCAGAGGGAGCCGTTTCTCACAATGTTTTAATACTATCAACAGCTCTCTGTTGCCCATTATGAAGTAAGGTTTTATGCTAATATAGTTTGAGTAATTACCAATAGTGTCCAGTTTATTTAAGACTTCACATCACATTAATATCATGGCTACTGTTTTAGTTGTATTCACTTTGAATGCCATTTTACTATTTTCAAGAAGTTGATGATTTTGACATCAGGCCAACTACACCAAGGATCGCAAATTGGCTGCAAATTTAACAACAGCATCTAATATTTATCTCTAACATTATGTATACATTAAAGTGAACATGACAGCTATCAATGGCAACCTTGGAAATTGAAAAATAGGGTGACACCCCACTGTCACCAATGCACTCAGTTTCGGCGTGTCCACTCTGAAGTAGAAACAGACTTTTCTGATTGCGTGGCCAGGCACATGGTTATCTAGGTAAACCCTAAGACCTATTATCCATTATTCTATTGCGTCGCTGCCACACACAGTTCATTACAGCACCAAGCAGCCAAGAATAGTCAACGCGCTGGCTGGCTGGCAAAAGAAAAGGAAAAAAACCCTGATCTAACGAGAGTTGATTTCCGTGCAGGCCTGCGGGGAAGGAGCTACGGTGTACGCTATCAAGATTCTCTCCCCAACTGTCGTTGTGTCTTTGGATCTGCTTAACAGCGTGTGGGCAAGCAGCGGCGACTACGACGACAGCGGCGGGCAAAAGCTGGATGCTTTATTTATGAATCAGTGTGCCTGCCAGCAGCTGAGTCGATATGTGCATGTACACTTGAAGGGAGGGGGGGGGGGTGTGGGTATGGACTGTGTGTAATGCAATGTAAACGCAGAGCCATTTGCAGTCAGCAAGTTTGACAACGAAAATGAACATGGTACTAGTCTGCTACTCTAGTATTTGCCGATGCTACAGTGTATAGACTTCTGGATTTCAATTTGGAATGGCTTTCATGATTGGGAATACGGATTTCTAGCACGCCACCCTCGCTACATTATGTTCGGATCAAGTGAATTTTAAATTCAGGATGAGGATTTTGACCCATGAGGTAGTCATGACGCAAACTCTTCTGAATTACAGCAAGGATGCTCAGACTATTTATAGTTTCAAGAAACCGTTATCTTTTTCAACAAGTGTATTTTCATGTAACTGTCTTTAGTGCATATGAATCTTAAGTGTGATTTTGGCGCTTAAGAAATGATTTCTGATTGATTGATTTATAATGGGCATTTTCCTTTTAAAGGCACTGGACACTATTGGCTATTACTCAAAATAAATGTTCGGATACTACTTTTACTTGGTAATGAGTAATGGAGAGCTGTAATTGTGAGAAACGGCTCCCTCTGAAGTAACACAGTTTTCGAGAAAGAGGTAATTTCTCACTCAAATATTAAAAGACTTCAGGCCTGAAGCCTTTTTTACTTAGGCATCACAAAGCCCACAAATGTTGTTCAACAAGAGTGTTTTTTTCATCCGTGTTCTCTTGCAACTTTGATAACCATCTGACCGAGTCAAAATTTTCACAGATTTGTTATTTTATGCATATGTAGGGATACACCAAGTGAGAATACTGGTCTTTTGACAATTACCAATGGTGGCCTTTGAAAAACATCAGAGATGAGAGTAAATTGAAGGGGGCACCAGGGCCATCAACACCATCAGCTGCCCTGGGCACAGACACGCACGCCCCATAGTGCACTCTCTCCAGTCAGCTCTCTGTAAATGCTTTGAGGAGATTTGCCTAATCTCATTGATTTATTACAAACTGCTTAACAATTGCATTAGCTGTAGTCAGGAATGCAACATGGAGAAACACTATTGACCTCGTGCGTGTCAACGCCCTAAAGAGGCAATCTCACTCTAGACTGCTCTGCTGTGATCTAAACCTGAGGCTGCTATATGTGCAGTCTCATCAAGTATGACTTTTAAGACAGTGGACACATTGGTAATTGTCTAAGAACAGTCTTCTCACTTGGTGTATCTCAACATATGCTTAAAATAACAAACCTGTGAAAATTCTGGCTCGATTGGTTGTCGGAATTGCGAGATAACTATGAAAGAAAAAAACACCCTTGTCACACGAAGTTGTGTGCTTTCAGATGCTTGATTTCAAGACCTCAAATTCTAAACTTGAGGTCTCAAAATCAAATTAGTGGAAAACTACTTCTTTCTCGAAAACTACGTCACTTCAGAGGGAGCCGTTTCTCACAATGTTTTATGCTATCAACCTCTCCCCATTACTCATTACCAAGTGAGGTTTTTGTTGATAATTATTTTGAGTAATTACCAATAGTGTCCACTGCCTTTAAACATCAGACAAGCAAACAGTACAAAACATATCTTTTAAACATTTTTTACAGAAGATTATCGGGAGTTGAAAGAAATCAATCTTAGAAGCGTTAAGCAGTATTGCTTCTTAGACTCAAATTTTGAGGCATAAAAACCTTTTTTTCTCTTTACATAGCCACATTTCTTCTAAGTGAACTGTTTCCCAAAATGCTTTTTATACTATCAAACGCTGATGTAGGCTTCTTGTTTTAAGAGCGATTACCAAGACACCTTTTTTTTTTAACTGGGGTGGAGAAAACTCCTAGTCCTAACAAGAACAGCTCTCCTTTGCTCGTTACCAAGTAAGTTTCTATGCTAACAATTAGTTCAAGTAATAACCAATAGTGTCCACTGCCTTTAACTGTGTATTTGGAAGCTCTACTGTGAACTGGATCAGCCTATCAGCAGTGAAGTCTAGGTAACTGAAAGCTGCGGCCAGCTCGACACACATACTTGGTGAACACTATGCAAGACTTGTTCGGCCGGCTGGGAGTCTGTCTCTAAGGACATTCCCGAAGAATGACAACAATAAGATTGGAGTGATTGATTGGTATTGGTTTCCTGCCGTGCGTTATCAGGCTAGGGCCATCCACTAGCTGCGACATCGCGCAGCAACCATGCAGTGATTCAATGAGCAATCTTTGATATCGATTACAGAATCGCACTTAACCTCATTCAGAATGATATTGCGGCCATCCACAAGCTGGGACATCACACAGCAACCGCACAGTCATCTAATGAGTACTCTCCGATATCGATTACACTTACAGAATCTCACTAAAAAAATTGACCTAGTGCAGAGTGATTTTGCTGCGACATAGAGCTGCGACATCACACAGCAACTTAGCAGTGATTCATTGAGAAGGTTTCACAGGTTTATTATTTCATATAATTTGTTGGGATACATCAACTTGTGAGGATACTTGTCTTAAAGACAGTGGACACTATTGGTAATTGTCAAATACCAGCCTTCACAGTTGGTGTATCTCAACATATGCATAAAATAACAAACCTGTGAAAATTTGAGCTCAATCGGTCATCGAATTTGCGAGATAATAATGAAAGAAAAAAACACCATGTCACACAAAGTTGTGTGCGTTTAGATGGTTGATTTCGAAACCTCAAGTTCTAAATCTGATGTCTCGAAATCAAATTCGTGGAAAATTACTTCTTTCTCAAAAACTATGGCACTTCAGAGGGAGCCGTTTCTCACAATGTTTTATACCATCAACCTCTCCTCATTACTCGTCACCAAGAAAGGTTTTATGCTAAAAATTATTTTGAGCAATTACCAATAGTGTCCACTGCCTCTAAACAATTACTCAAAAAAGTATAGCCTGCCTTTGTGCCTCTACAAAATTAGGCCCAGATTGGAAAGAAAAAAAAGAGGTTGTGTTTATTGACATGGAACTGTTGCACCAATTGGAAAATACAAAAAATGAGTCTCAAAATAAAAAATGAGAAATAGAAAACCCAACGATGCGTGACCACTCTCCCCTACAGCCTATCAAAGCCTGAATGGTAGAGAGTATGTATTTATTAGGCTTCCAGTCAACAATGTCCTGTACCAACAGACTATAGAATGATTTACGAGCGGACTAGTGCACACAACATCTGAGGTCAACAACTGTAAGCACATCAAAAAGAACCTCTGAACAACCCACTGATATTTGTACAAAACTCTTTGTGTTGTTCACACACACGTGGTGGTAATGTTCTCTTTAACTCAACTTATTTTTCGACTAAATTAGATAACGTTTCATTCAAGCCCTTTAGGTATCGCCAAAAATATATGGCAAAGTCCCTTACCAGAGCAAATTTGATTTAAAGAGCATAGCGTAATCATTGGATTGAACTTTTAATTCTACCTCCATGATTGAACACATACAATTTGCGGTACAATATCGTTGCGGTACCCGCTGCCAAAACATAGGATTCGAACTGCCTCTAGCTACCGGGTAAGACACTGCTCTAGAATTGCAAGGGTCGTGGGTTCGAATCCCACCCAAGTAATATGCCTGTGATATTTTTTTCACAGGACTCGGGGAAAGTACTGAGTATACAGTGCTAACACACATCAGTGTATGGGTAAAAACCAAAATTAACATACAATTTTCACAGATTTCCACACTGCATACTTTGGTTGGAAGTGGTATAGACTTTGAGTAAATGAGTTAAAACTTTTGTTTTTGATACCAAAGGTCTGAATTTCCAGTAACTTGATGTTTGAAAACAGCGGATAACATACAAACAGCTGTTCGCCACTAACAGTGGCCAAATGTCAGTTATAAAACATCTGAGGACCAGTCAGAATTCTCTCCAAGTGGCCCGGTTGGCTAGTTAAGTTTTGAAAGGTATCCTTAGTGATGAAGGTTGCAATAGTAATGAAGCAGACGAACTAGTTATAATATGATACGCTAACTGGGCCCAATTTCATGGCTCTGCTTACCGCCGAATTCTGCGCTTACGAACACGATTCCCTGCTTACGTGCAAGAGCCAAATTTTTGCGCTAGCCTTGTAAGCGTAGAATGCCTAGTAACGTGGAGTACACACACGCAGAAGCCAAAATGCGCCGCTAACCCATGAAATAGGCTTGCCGTACGCACAGAATTCCCTGCTTCCGTAAGCGCCGATTCTGTGCTTACGGTAAGCAGAGCCGTGAAATTGGGCCCTGGTCCTTCCACAAAGGGCTAAAGGATGTTTTAAAAAAGGTCCATGCACTTCTAGTTGGAGCTTTGCAGACGTGGGTGACTCATTTTGCCATCCAATTATGACTTGGCTGAAAATGGACTCCTGCTAGATTGCTTCAACCCCCCCCCCTCTCCCAACCCCTCCACACCCCCTATAAATCAAGAGCCTCCCATCACCTGACCACTAGGATCATAAGTGGTGATAATATGTCAATCAACTGCAGTACCCAACTCATCCTATGCTTTTAAGCATTTTGATAAGCATCTACACAAGAGCCAAGAGGGATGTTAAAGGCACTGGACACTCCTAGTAATTACTCAAAATATTTAATAGCATTAAAGCTTACTTGGTATTAACGAGAAACAGAGAGCTGTTGATAGTATAAAGCATTGTGAGAAACGGCTCCCTCTGAAGTAACATAGTTTTTGAGAAATATGGAATTTTTCACTAAAATATTTGAATTTGAGAAAGACTTCTAACTCATCCTATAACAGGCCTTCAGTTTTGTTCTTGAAGGGGCACAGCATTTTTCCTCTGGGGGAAAAGGGGTACTTTTATGAGGAAAAAGTATTGGAACTGTGCCAAGGGCACAACGGCAAAAGCACAGGGCACCATGGCAATTGCTGTGGGTGTTGTAGGTTAATTCAAAGCCTTCTGTGGAACGGGGGAAAACAAATCTATGAAACTTGACTCTTAGAGAGTTCTCCCCATGTAATGAGCTATGGCATTGAGCCACTACACGCAATTTGTGTGTCGTACAAACACACTTCTATTTTTAAAAATAATTTCACAAAAATCAGCAAGAGGAAAACAAAGAGACCAACATATACAATTCTCAAGATTCCAAAGTAGTGCTTTTAAAACCAAGATAAACACGGAGGTTCATCCTCCATGCACTAAGTAAGAAAACATTCTGAAGACCTTGTTTAAAGGCAGTGGACACTATTGGTAATTACTCAAAATAATTATTAGCATAAAACCTTACTTGGTAGCGAGTAATGGGGAGAGGGTGATAGTATAAAACATTGTGAGAAACGGCTCCCTCTGAAGTGGAGTACCTATCGAGAAAGAAGTAATTTTACACGAATCTGATAGTGAGACCTCAGATTTATAAATTGAGGTCTTGAAATCAAGCATCTGAAAGCACACATTTTTGTGTGACAAGGGTATTTTTTCTTTCATTATTATCTCGCAACTTCGATGACCGATTGAGCTCAAATTTTCACAGGATTATTTTATGCATATGTTGAGGTACAGCAAGTGAGAAAACTGGTCTTTGATAATTACCAATAGTGTCCACTGTCTTTAATTCAGCGTGCTTCGGCCTAACGTTCGGTCCAGAATGCCCCAGTTTTGAAAAATGGGCAGAAACCTTTAAGTATCCTGATTTACATTAAAGGTGGGGGGGTACTATAAAGAGTCTACAGTACATTTTACATCAATCACATTAGACTAGGGCTACTGTGAGAGAATCAAGAACGGACCACCTGGAGAGGGTAACTAGAACACCCCCCGCCCCCCACCCCCTCTTCCCCAAATCAACTGAACACAAATCGATTGCACCTCAGACAATGGGACCCCACCTGATGAAAGAGTTAAGTGTCCATTGTATCGCTAGACCCTACTGATAAATCCATAATACACACAAGACTAGCATTAGAAGGGATTTAGAAAGCTAGACTGTGGAACTTACACCAAACAAAACAGGTAATCCCGAAAAAAACACCCCATGCATAAAAACAAACTACAATTTAAAATGTGTTCAATATGACCAATTTGCCAACCCCTCGGTGGGCTGTCAGCCAAAATATTTTGGGTTGAGTTTCTAATGCTTTTTTGCAATTTTGTCACTCGATTCCTAATCCAAGCCAATACACTGTTCCCAACCCCCCCCCCACCCTGAAAAAAAACAATTAATAAAGATAATAAGTCAATAAATACTGCTTCTAAAATCAAAATTTTATGTGTAAGCGACGGTGAGTAACTTCGTCTCCAGCAACACAGTGCAAATTGCCCGTTACTAAACGACTCTTCAATGTTGACTATGTACATAAATTTACATTGCACTCGCATGTATGCAGTGACACCATGATCGGACATCACTTCACTTGTCAACATTATATACAAGGCATCAATATGCAAGCTTCATGACGGAATACTTCAGCGGAGGCAACATACACGGTTGCCTCTGTGGTCCTGAGCACCGCCTTGGTGCTGCCCTATAGAAGCTTCATTGCCACCATAGCCGTGCCCTTAAAGGGAACGCATACCGTTGGTTTTTGGAATGGTTTCGATTGTTTCAATACTATACCGGCAATATATCCAATGCTATATCACGGATACAACAAAGGCGATTGCCTTCATGCCCCCGAGTCATTGCCTTGGTGCCCTTGAAATGCTCTGGTAGAAACTTACAAAGGTGCCCTTCACCAAGGAGAAAACTCCTTCGAGCCCATGCCCTTTTTAAACGTGGTAGCGTTTTTGAGATTGCCTTGGTGCCCTGTGTATTTGCTGTGGTGCCCTTTGCAAATTTCTAATACAAATCGACCTCATGGAAGTGCTACCTACCAGATGAAAACTGCTGCGCCCCTTCAAGAGCGAAATTCAAGGCCGGCACCCTGCACATGTATGTCAGATGATCATCTGTTTTTATTAGGAAGTAGGTGTCATGGGAATCGGTCAATATAAACAAGACGGAGGTCGATAAACAAGTCAATATTATCAGATCGACTCTGGGAAAGTAATTAGTGCAAACGTAAAGCATGTAGGCCCAATTTCATAGAGGTGCTTAGTAAACACAGAAAGTAGCTTAGCAAAATTTTACTTGCCAGATTAAGGTTACCAGCCAAACTACTTAATAGCACTAAATAGTTAAGCAAAAATTTTTACATAAGCAGCCCTATGAAATTTGTGACTGGTATCCTGCAAGCAATAATATTTGCTTTAAAGCAGCTCTATGAAATTGAATGAGGAATGAGAACAATGTATGAATAGCCTCTGGAGGAGTTGCTCCGTTTCGACTCTCTCACTGAATCTCGCGACATAGGTGATGTTCTTGAGAGAACTGTTGGC